>NC_048570.1:98658081-98958081 GCF_013265735.2 Oncorhynchus mykiss | reverse complement strand
CTCTCTCCCTGGTCTGTCTCCCCATGTCTGGTACAGGTACCTCCACTACACTCACTCCTCTCTCCCTGGTCTGTCTCCCCATGTCTGGTACAGGTACCTCCACTACACTCACTCCTCTCTCCCTGGTCTGTCTCCCCATGTCTGGTACAGGTACCTCCACTACACTCACTCCTCTCTCCCTGGTCTGTCTCCCCATGTCTGGTACAGGTACCTCCACTACACTCACTCCTCTCTCCCTGGTCTGTCTCCCCATGTCTGGTACAGGTACCTCCACTACACTCACTCCTCTCTCCCTGGTCTGTCTCCCCATGTCTGGTACAGGTACCTCCACCACACTCACTCCTCTCTCCCTGGTCTGTCTCCCCATGTCTGGTACAGGTACCTCCACCACACTCACTCCTCTCTCCCTGGTCTGTCTCCCCATGTCTGGTACAGGTACCTCCACCACACTCACTCCTCTCTCCCGAGCTTTCTCTCACCTCATCGTGGCTGTGTGTCCCCAGAGTTTTGCATGCACCAACAGCTTGGAGCAAACATTTTCTCTCTGTCTCTCTCCTATTGAAAAAGCTACGGTCCGGTTGAAATATTATCGATTATTTATTGTAAAAACAACCTGAGGATTGATTGTAAAAAATGTTTGACATGTTTCTACGAACTTTACAGATACAATTTGGAATTTCCGTCTGTCCGTCGTGACCTGCCTGTGGATTACTGAACAAATCGCGCCAACCAAATGGAGATTTTTGGATATAAAATCATCTTTATCGAACAAAAGGAACATTTATTGTGTAACTGGGAGTCTTGTGAGTGCAAACATCAGAAAGATCAAAGGTAAGCGATTCATTTTATTGCTTTTCTGACTTTCGTGACCAATCTACTTTGCTGCTAGCTGTTTGTAATGTTTTGTCTGCTGAGAGAGTCGTCGTGTTACATAAACGCTTGGTTTGCTTTCGCTGTAAAGCTTTTTTGAAATCTGACACGCCAGGTGGATTAACAACAACCTAAGCTGTGTTTTGCTATATTGCACTTGTGATTTCATGAAAATTAAATATTTGTAGTAATTTCATTTGAATTTGGCGCTCTGCAATTCAGCGGATGTTGATGTTGACGAAAATGATCCTGCTAACGGGATGGGTGCATCTGGTTTCCGCTCAGGTTATGGATGTGTCACTGCAACCTTAAAAGGGTACTCAATGATGTCACCATTGCCCTTGATTCTAAGCAATATTGTGCTGCTGTTTTTATTGACTTGGTGCTCTCGAGCGGCTAGATGTTCTTTACCAGTCCGCCTTCAGATTAGCCCCCAATGCTCTTTATAGGACAGATCACTGCACTCTATACTCCTCTGTAAACTGGTCATCTCTGTAAACCTGTTGACAGATCACTGCTCTCTATACTCCTCTGTAAACCCCTTGACAGATCACTGCACTCTATACTCCTCTGTAAACCCGTTGACAGATCACTCTATACGCCTCTAAACTGGTCATCTCTGTAAACCTGTTGCAAGACCCACTGGTTGATGCTTATTTATAAAACCCTCTTAGGCCTCACTCCCCCTTATCTGAGATATCTATTGCATCCCTCATCCTACACATACAACAACCTTTCTGCCAGTCACATTCTGTTAAAGGTCCCCAAAGCACACACATCCCTGGGTCGCTCGTCTTTTCAATTCGCTGCAGCTAGCGACTGGAACGAGCTGCAACAAACACTCAAACTGGACAGTTTTATCTCCATCTCTTCATTTAAATCATGGACACTCTTACTGAAAAGTTATGTCTGCTTTGTGTGATGTATTGTTGTTTCTACCTTCTAGACCTTTCTGCTGTTGACTGTGCACAATAATGTTTGTACCATGTTTTGTTCTGCTACCATGTTGTGTTGCTAGCTACCATGTTGTTGTTATGTTGTGTTGCTACCATGCGGTGTTGTGATGTGCTGCTGCCTTGCAATGTTGTTGTCTTAGGTCGCTCTTTGTGTAGTGTTGTGTTGTCTCTCTTGTCGTGATGTGTGTCTTGTCCTGTATTTATATTGTATTTATTTATTTGAATCCCAGGCCCCCGACCCCGCAGGAGGCCTTTTGGTAGGCCGTCATTGTAAATAAGAATATGTTCTTAACTGACTTGCCTAGTTAAATAAAGGTAAAATAAAACAGTCAGAAGCTTTCCTACCTTGTTCTTGCTGAAGATGTTCTTTTTCTTGAAGGAGAAGAGGACGACGTCCCTGAAGTCCGACGCGTGTTTGACGGAGACGTCCTCCGCGCGGTACTGCAGAACCCTGGACGTCTTGTTGACGATCCAGTACGGGCTAAACACAGCCAGCGTCAGACGGCCATGCAGCCGCGCCGCGTGCACGCTCAGGTCCACGCTCAGCTTCTCGGCCGAGTCGCAGGTGAAGCACACGGGGAAGAACTCCTGCATGTCCTGGGCGATGCGGATACGTCCGGACCAGTTCCGACCCTGGTATTTAACCAGGACCATCTCCATGATCTCACCTCCTATACGGGCGTTCAGGACGTCTGCCGTGCTGCCCTCCTGGAGCTCATGGAACTCTGCTGAGCCCTGGAGAGATGGATTATTACACACAGGTTTTTTTGTAATGAAAATGTATCCGTTAGGAAAGTATCTTTGCATTGTAGAGGTATCTCAACATGGCATAACAACAGGAAATAATGAAATCAAAGTCTAGTGGCTGGCTGATTGTTATTTTGTGCTTGTATCTTTTAGTCTACACCTGTGACTTCTTCCCCTAGGGTTAGATCCTAGCCTAGTGACTGTCTTCATGTTTAGGTTATCTCAGTGTTACTACCTCCAGTAGATAGCTGTAAGGCAGGGTACAGGTCTAGGGTTAGATCCTAGCCTAGTGACTGTCTTCATGTTTAGGTTATCTCAGTGTTACTGTCTCCAGTAGATAGCTGTAAGGCAGGGTACAGGTCTAGGGTTAGATCCTAGCCTAGTGACTGTCTTCATGTTTAGGTTATCTCAGTGTTACTACCTCCAGTAGATATCTGATGCTGTAAGGCAGGGTACAGGTCTAGGGTTAGATCCTAGCCTAGTGACCGTCTTCATGTTTAGGTTATCTCAGTGTTACTACCTCCAGTAGATATCTGATGCTGTAAGGCAGGGTACAGGTCTAGGGTTAGATCCTAGCCTAGTGACTGTCTTCATGTTTAGGTTATCTCAGTGTTACTGTCTCCAGTAGATAGCTGTAAGGCAGGGTACAGGTCTAGGGTTAGATCCTAGCCTAGTGACTGTCTTCATGTTTAGGTTATCTCAGTGTTACTACCTCCAGTAGATAGCTGTAAGGCAGGGTACAGGTCTAGGGTTTGATCCTAGCCTAGTGACCGTCTTCATGTTTAGGTTATCTCAGTGTTACTATCTCCAGTAGATAGCTGTAAGGCAGGGTACAGGTCTAGGGTTAGATCCTAGCCTAGTGACTGTCTTCATGTTTAGGTTATCTCAGTGTTACTACCTCCAGTAGATAGCTGTAAGGCAGGGTACAGGTCTAGGGTTAGATCCTAGCCTAGTGACTGTCTTCATGTTTAGGTTCTCTCAGTGTTACTACCTCCAGTAGATAGCTGTAAGGCAGGGTACAGGTCTAGGGTTAGATCCTAGCCTAGTGACCGTCTTCATGTTTAGGTTATCTCAGTGTTACTACCTCCAGTAGATATCTGATGCTGTAAGGCAGGGTACAGGTCTAGGGTTAGATCCTAGCCTAGTGACCGTCTTCATGTTTAGGTTATCTCAGTGTTACTACCTCCAGTAGATATCTGATGCTGTAAGGCAGGGTACAGGTCTAGGGTTAGATCCTAGCCTAGTGACCGTCTTCATGTTTAGGTTATCTCAGTGTTACTACCTCCAGTAGATAGCTGTAAGGCAGGGTATAGGTCTAGGGTTAGATCCTAGCCTAGTGACTGTCTTCATGTTTAGGTTATCTCAGTGTTACTACCTCCAGTAGATATCTGATGCTGTAAGGCAGGGTACAGGTCTAGGGTTAGATCCTAGCCTAGTGACTGTCTTCATGTTTAGGTTATCTCAGTGTTACTACCTCCAGTAGATATCTGATGCTGTAAGGCAGAAGGTTCCGGAGGGTCACAGCTGGGTGGAGGTGGATGACATAGGCAGGGTCCCAGTCGTCCTCTCGCTGGGAGGAAATGAAGGACAGGTGATCTGGTGTGGCCAAGGTGGTCACCTGGAGGGGCAGGAAGCTGCTGTCTGCCGACGGACACTGGAGAAGGGACCGCACCTCAGAGCTCAGGTGGACCTGCTCCTTCCAGGCGATACAGGTAGACGACGGGCCGTACTGGCCCTCCAGGTGCCCGGCTGGCTGGAGGAAGAGCTGACACCTATAGAGGGAGACGAGGAGACCACATTTAACCACATATGACGAGGAGACCACATATAACCACATATAACTAACAATCTAGTTAAACATAACCCTAGCTGACATCTGCGTCAGAGAGAAGAGAGGAGTGAAACAAGGTAAGGACAGGGGAGTCTGTACAAAAGTCTTAGAATATTTGTTTAAAGTTCTAGAATATTTGTTTTACCCCTGTAAATCTAAGCGGTTGGGAATCGCTAAGCTGACATATGAAATTGTTTTAAGATGGTTCAAACTATGGATTTAGAATTTTAGGACCCTTTTTAGATATCTCGTACAACGCTGTGTACTACTCCTTTCACAGAACAGCGCAAACTGGCTCTAACCAGAATACAAAGAGGAGTGGGAGGACCTGATGCACAACTGAGCAAGAGGAGAAGTACATTAGTGTCACGTTTGAGAAACAGACGCCTCACAAGTCCTCAACTGGCAACTTCATTAAATAGTACCCGCAAAACACCGGTCTCAACGTCAACAGCGAAGAGGCGACTCTGGGATGCTGGCCTTCTAGGCAGAGTTCCTGTGTCCAGTCTCAACGTCAACAGTGAAGAGGCGACTCCGGGATGCTGGCCTTCTAGGCAGAGTTCCTCTGTCCAGTCTCAACGTCAACAGTGAAGAGGAGACTCCGGGATGCTGGCCTTCTAGGCAGAGTTCCTCTGTCCAGTCTCAACGTCAACAGTGAAGAGGCGACTCTGGGATGCTGGCCTTCTAGGCAGAGTTCCTCTGTCCAGTCTCAACGTCAACAGTGAAGAGGCGACTCTGGGATGCTGGCCTTCTAGGCAGAGTTCTTGTGTCCAGTCTCAACGTCAACAGTGAAGAGGTGACTCTGGGATGCTGGCCTTCTAGGCAGAGTTCCTCTGTCCAGTCTCAACGTCAACAGTGATGTGAGGCAACTCCGGGATGCTGTCCTTCTAGGCAGAGTTCCTCTGTCCAGTCTCAACGTCAACAGTGAAGAGGCGACTCCGGGATGCTGGCCTTCTAGGCAGAGTTCCTCTGTCCAGTCTCAACGTCAACAGTGAAGAGGAGACTCCGGGATGCTGGCCTTCTAGGCAGAGTTCCTGTGTCCAGTCTCAACGTCAACAGTGAAGAGGTGACTCTGGGATGCTGGCCTTCTAGGCAGAGTTCCTCTGTCCAGTGTCAGTGTCCTTTTGCTCAACTTAATCTTTCCTTTTTATTGGCCAGTCTGAGATTTGGCTTTTTCTTTGCATCCCGGAGTCTCCTCTTCCCTGTTGACGTTGAGACTGCTGTTCTGTGAAGGGAGTAGGACACAGCGTTGTACGAGATCTTCAGTTTCTTGGCAATTTCTCTCATGGAATAGCGTCCATTTCTCAGAAGAAGAATAGACTGACGAGTTTCAGAAGAAAGGTCTTTGTTTCTGCCCATTTTGAGCCTGTAATCAAACCCACAAATGCTGATGCTCCGGATTATTTCAACTAATTTGTAGCACAAACGGTTCTGAACCGTTGTGTTCGTGACAGTCTATCCTTTCCATAAAATGGTTATAGTTTGTATGTCAAACCGTTCGGATGCTAAATAAGTTGGTGATTTTCGGGATTTCTAATGGTCTGACAAAACACATCTCTACCTCTGCCACATTTCAACGCAGATACGGAAACGCGACACTAGTGACTGCAGTGGATTGATACTGAAACGCGACACTAGTGACTACAGTGGATTGATACTGAAACGCGACACTAGTGACTGCAGTGGATTGATACTGAAACGCGACACTAGTGAATGCAGTGGATTGATACTGAAACGCGACACTAGTGACTGCAGTGGATTGATACTGAAACGCGACACTAGTGAATGCAGTGGATTGATACTGAAACGCGACACTAGTGAATGCAGTGGATTGATACTGAAACGCGACACTAGTGACTGCAGTGGATTGATACTGAAACGCGACACTAGTGAATGCAGTGGATTGATACTGAAACGCGACACTAGTGAATACAGTGGATTGATACTGAAACGCGACACTAGTGACTGCAGTGGATTGATACTGAAACGCGACACTAGTGACTGCAGTGGATTGATACTGAAACGCGACACTAGTGACTGCAGTGGATTGATACTGAAACGTGACACTAGTGACTGCAGTGGATTGATACTGAAACGCGACACTAGTGAATGCAGTGGATTGATACTGAAACGCGACACTAGTGAATGCAGTGGATTGATACTGAAACGCAACACTAGTGACTGCAGTGGATTGATACTGAAACGCAACACTAGTGACTGCAGTGGATTGATACTGAAACGTGACACTAGTGACTGCAGTGGATTGATACTGAAACGCAACACTAGTGACTGCAGTGGATTGATACTGAAGCGTGACACTAGTGACTGCAGTGGATTGATACTGAAACGCGACACTAGTGAATACAGTGGATTGATACTGAAACGCGACACTAGTGAATACAGTGGATTGATACTGAAACGCGACACTAGTGAATACAGTGGATTGATACTGAAACGCGACACTAGTGAATGCAGTGGATTGATACTGAAACGCGACACTAGTGACTGCAGTGGATTGATACTGAAACGCGACACTAGTGACTGCAGTGGATTGATACGGAAACGCGACACTAGTGAATACAGTGGATTGATACTGAAACGCGACACTAGTGAATGCAGTGGATTGATACGGAAACTAATTGATACGCATCCAATGTAATAAAAACATCTCTCAGTTAAACTGTCGGATTTTGAACGGGAATCTTTTGTTATGCAATTTATATTGACGCACCGGTGGGTCTAGGGGGATGTTGAAAACTTGTTGAAAGCACTAGAATACGTGTTTGAAAGCACTAGAATACTTATGGTGCCACTCTCTCGAACGTGGTCCTTCGAGCCGGATAACAGATGCTGAGATTGAGCAAGGGGACACCTGGATCTCCCATCAACCTCTTAATTTCCTGTTTATGATTAGCATCTCATAAATAGTATCCTTTGTCTGTACGCTGCGATCACCGGCCTTTCAGAAGCTATGTTGAAATAGAGCTGTCCATTCATACGATAATTAACCAATATAATTACGTAAAATTGTCCTTCGAGTACATTTGCGATGTGCGACTCACACGTGCAAACACTCGGTAAAAGTGTATCTCGCTTCCTACGATGATAAGTAGCAAATATAATTATGGCAATTCACGGAGAAGTTACGAGAACACTCGTTGGTGGACACAAGTACGAGTGCCTGGTGTCATAAACGTGTGCTGTCTGAGGAGGACAGCAACAACTACACAGTTCCTCCTACTGTTCAGGAGAAGTGGTCTTACCAGGTGAAACTGAATCAAAATGAATTACCCTTATTTTACCTGATAGGTTGACTGAGATTTTTTTTTTACAGAAACAGGAAGTGTTGTGTAACGTGAACAGAAATGGACCCTGGTAAGTACACGCTGTGTTACACCCTGTATAAAAGGTCCCTGTGTAAGGTCTCTGTGTAAGGTCTCTGTGTTAGGTCCCTCTCTAAAGACCTGCATGAGACCAGAGAAACCAACATGGTTATTCCCTGTACGAGTCCAGGGCTGTCGACATGGTTATTACCTGGACGAGTCGAGGGCTACCAACATGGTTATTACCTGGACGAGTCGAGGGCTACCAACATGGTTATTACCTGTCCTACCAACATGGTTAATCCTTGGACGAGTCCAGGGCTACCGACATGGTTATTATCTGGACGAGTCCAGGAATACCGACATGGTTATTACCTGTACGAGTCCAGGGCTACCAACATGGTTATTACCTGTACGAGTCCAGGGCTACCAACATGGTTATTACCTGTACGAGTCCAGGGCTTCCGACATGGTTATTCCCTGTACGAGTCCAGGGCTACCGACATGGTTATTACCTGGACGAGTCCAGGGCTACCGACATGGTTATTCCCTGTACGAGTCCAGGGCTACCGACATGGTTATTCCCTGTACGAGTCCAGGGCTACCGACATGGTTAATCCTTGGACGAGTCCAGGGCTACCAACATGGTTATTACCTGTCCTACCAACATGATTATTACCTGTCCTACCAACACGGTTATTACCTGTAGGAGTCCAGGGCTAACAACATGGTTATTACCTGTAGGAGTCCAGGGCTACCAACATGGTTATTACCTGTCCTACCAACATGGTTATCATCTGTCCTACCAACATGGTTATCACCTGTCCTACCAACATGGTTATAACCTGTCCTACCAACATGGTTATTACCTATACTACCAACACGGTTATTACCTGTAGGAGTCCAGGGCTACCAACATGGTTATCACCTGTATGAGTCCAGGGCTACCAACATGGTTATTACCTGTCCTACCAACATGGTTATTACCTGTAGGAGTCCAGGGCTACATCAGACTCTCTCTCGGGCTCTGCCAGTCCTATATTAACCATCCCTCTGGATTTGGGACAATACTTCAGGATGGTAAACGGCACTGAGAAATGGTTCTGGATCTGAAACACAAAACCACGTTGACAAACAGTCAGTTAAGGACGACATCATCCTTTTTTTGACTCAATGGAAACAAAAACACAGATTTTACTGTAATTGAAAAGTGCTGAATAAATCACAATGTATTTTAATATCAGCTGTGTTCATGTTGCTAGTCCACAAGACTTGTTACTCTCTACTGAAAGCTGTTGAGTGTCTATAGCCTACAGGAGGACAGCTCCATAGAGAGTGATGGAGGACAGCTCCATAGAGAGTGATAGAGGACAGCTCCATAGAGAGTGATAGAGGACAGCTCCATAGAGAGTGATGGAGGACAGCTACATAGAGAGAGTGATGGAGGACAGCTACATAGAGAGAGTGATGGAGGACAGCTCCATAGAGAGTGATGGAGTACAGCTCCATAGAGAATGATAGAGGACAGCTCCATAGAGAGAGTGATGGAGGACAGCTCCATAGAGAGAGTGATGGAGGACAGCTCCATAGAGAGTGATGGAGGACAGCTCCATAGAGAGTGATGGAGGACAGCTACATAGAGAGTGATGGAGGACAGCTCCATAGAGAGTGATGGAGGACAGCTCCATAGAGAGTGATGGAGGACAGCTCCATAGAGAGTGATGGAGGACAGCTCCATAGAGAGTGATGGAGGACAGCTCCATAGAGAGTGATGGAGGACAGCTCCATAGAGAGTGATGGAGGACAGCTCCATAGAGAGTGATAGAGGACAGCTCCATAGAGAGTGATAGAGGAGAGCTCCATAGAGAGTGATAGAGGACAGCTCCATAGAGAGTGATAGAGGACAGCTCCATAGAGAGTGATAGAGGACAGCTCCATAGAGAGTGATGGAGGACAGCTCCATAGAGAGAGTGATGGAGGACAGCTCCATAGAGAGTGATGGAGGACAGCTCCATAGAGAGTGATGGAGGACAGCTCCATAGAGAGTGATGGAGGACAGCTCCATAGAGAGAGTGATGGAGGACAGCTCCATAGAGAGTGATGGAGGACAGCTCCATAGAGAGTGATGGAGGACAGCTCCATAGAGAGAGTGATGGAGAACAGCTCCATAGAGAGAGTGATGGAGGACAGCTCCATAGAGAGAGTGATGGAGGACAGCTCCATAGAGAGTGATGGAGGACAGCTCCATAGAGAGAGTGATGGAGGACAGCTCCATAGAGAGTGATGGAGGACAGCTCCATAGAGAGAGTGATGGAGGACAGCTCCATAGAGAGAGTGATGGAGGACAGCTCCATAGAGAGTGATAGAGGACAGCTCCATAGAGAGTGATAGAGGACAGCTCCATAGAGAGTGATAGAGGACAGCTCCATAGAGAGAGTGATGGAGGACAGCTCCATAGAGAGTGATGGAGGACAGCTACATAGAGAGAGTGATGGAGGACAGCTCCATAGAGAGTGATGGAGGACAGCTCCATAGAGAGTGATGGAGGACAGCTCCATAGAGAGAGTGATGGAGGACAGCTCCATAGAGAGTGATGGAGGACAGCTCCATAGAGAGTGATGGAGGACAGCTCCATAGAGAGTGATAGAGGACAGCTCCATAGAGAGTTATAGAGGACAGCTCCATAGAGAGAGTGATAGAGGACAGCTCCATAGAGAGAGTGATAGAGGACAGCTCCATAGAGAGTGATGGAGGACAGCTCCATAGAGAGTGATAGAGGACAGCTCCATAGAGAGAGTGATAGAGGACAGCTCCATAGAGAGTGATGGAGGACAGCTCCATAGAGAGTGATAGAGGACAGCTCCATAGTGATTTGCTGACCTGTAGCGGAGATCGGACGGTGATGACCTTGTTTCCTTCTGAGGCGTCAATCTGTACCAACACAGACACGTTCTCCTGCAGCACGGGATCTCTCACGTTATACAGCCTCCTGCCAGGCTGATCCACCACCATGTTGGAGATCTCACTGTAACCTGTAGGAACTGAGGAGGAGACAGACCAGTGGACATTGTTCCAGCTACTGACTCTATCTATTATCCAATGGCAGAGGAATAACATTTTAAAAATCCCATGCCGAGCTGTTCGGTTCAAATCCCGTTCAAACACAGGGAAAAGGAACTATTCCCTACCCTTTAGTGCAGGACTAGAAACAGAGACGTGAAAACTGTTGGAATGTAAAAGAAGCCGAACCAGGAGAGACCACATCAAGCAACATGTACAGTACTACCCTATATGGAGGTGGCAGGTAGTGGTTAGAGTGTTGGACTAGTAACCAGCAGGTAGCCTAGTGGTTAGAGTGTTGGACTAGTAACCAGCAGGTAGCCTAGTGGTTAGAGTGTTGGACTAGTAACCAGCAGGTAGCCTAGTGGTTAGAGTGTTGGACTAGTAACCAGCAGGTAGCCTAGTGGTTAGAGTGTTGGACTAGTAACCAGCAGGTAGCCTAGTGGTTAGAGTGTTGGGCTAGTAACCAGCAGGTAGCCTAGTGGTTAGAGCGTTGGACTAGTAACCAGCAGGTAGCCTAGTGGTTAGAGTGTTGGACTAGTAAACAGCAGGTAGCCTAGTGGTTAGAGCGTTGGACTAGTAACCAGCAGGTAGCCTAGTGGTTAGAGCGTTGGACTAGTAACCAGCAGGTAGCCTAGTGGTTAGAGTGTTGGACTAGTAACCAGCAGGTAGTCTTGTGGTTAGAGCGTTGGACTAGTAACCAGCAGGTAGCCTAGTGGTTATAGTGTTGGACTAGTAACCAGCAGGTAGCCTAGTGGTTAGAGTGTTGGACTAGTAACCAGCAGGTAGCCTAATGGTTAGAGTGTTGGACTAGTAACCAGCAGGTAGTCTTGTGGTTAGAGCGTTGGACTAGTAACCAGCAGGTAGCCTAGTGGTTATAGTGTTGGACTAGTAACCAGCAGGTAGCCTAGTGGTTAGAGCGTTGGACTAGTAACCAGCAGGTAGCCTAGTGGTTAGAGCGTTGGACTAGTAACCAGCAGGTAGCCTAGTGGTTATAGTGTTGGACTAGTAACCAGCAGGTAGCCTAGTGGTTAGTATTGGACTAGTAACCAGCAGGTAGCCTAGTGGTTAGAGCGTTGGACTAGTAACCAGCAGGTAGCCTAGTGGTTATAGTGTTGGACTAGTAACCAGCAGGTAGCCTAGTGGTTAGTGTTGGACTAGTAACCAGCAGGTAGCCTAGTGGTTAGAGCGTTGGGCTAGTAACCAGCAGGTAGCCTAGTGGTTAGAGTGTTGGACTAGTAACCAGCAGGTAGCCTAGTGGTTAGAGCGTTGGACTAGTAACCAGCAGGTAGCATGTACTGGTTAGAGTGTTGGAGCAGTAACCAGCAGGTAGCCTAGTGGTTAGAGTGTTGGACTAGTAAACAGCAGGTAGCCTAGTGGTTAGAGCATTGGACCAGTAACCAGCAGGTACCCTAGTGGTTAGAGTGTTGGACTAGTAACCAGCAGGTAGACTAGTGGTTAGAGTGTTGGACTAGTAAACAGCAGGTAGCCTAGTGGTTAGAGCATTGGACCAGTAACCAGCAGGTACCCTAGTGGTTAGAGTGTTGGACTAGTAACCAGCAGGTAGCCTAGTGGTTAGAGCGTTGGGCTAGTAACCAGCAGGTAGCCTAGTGGTTATAGTGTTGGACTAGTAACCAGCAGGTAGCCTAGTGGTTAGAGTGTTGGGCTAGTAACCAGCAAGTAGCCTAGTGGTTAGAGCGTTTGACTAGTAACCAGCAGGTAGCCTAGTGGTTAGAGTGTTGGACTAGTAACCAGCAGGTAGCCTAGTGGTTAGAGTGTTGGACTAGTAACCAACAGATAGCCTAGAGGTTAGAGTGTTGGACTAGTAACCAGCAGGTAGCCTAGTGGTTAGAGTGTTGGACTAGTAACCAGCAGGTAGCCTAGTGGTTAGAGCGTTGGACTAGTAACCAGCAGGTAGCCTAGTGGTTAGAGCGTTGGACTAGTAACCAGCAGGTAGCCTAGTGGTTAGAGTGTTGGACTAGTAACCAGCAGGTAGTCTTGTGGTTAGAGCGTTGGACTAGTAACCAGCAGGTAGCCTAGTGGTTATAGTGTTGGACTAGTAACCAGCAGGTAGCCTAGTGGTTAGAGTGTTGGACTAGTAACCAGCAGGTAGCCTAATGGTTAGAGTGTTGGACTAGTAACCAGCAGGTAGTCTTGTGGTTAGAGCGTTGGACTAGTAACCAGCAGGTAGCCTAGTGGTTATAGTGTTGGACTAGTAACCAGCAGGTAGCCTAGTGGTTAGAGCGTTGGACTAGTAACCAGCAGGTAGCCTAGTGGTTAGAGCGTTGGACTAGTAACCAGCAGGTAGCCTAGTGGTTATAGTGTTGGACTAGTAACCAGCAGGTAGCCTAGTGGTTAGTATTGGACTAGTAACCAGCAGGTAGCCTAGTGGTTAGAGCGTTGGACTAGTAACCAGCAGGTAGCCTAGTGGTTATAGTGTTGGACTAGTAACCAGCAGGTAGCCTAGTGGTTAGTGTTGGACTAGTAACCAGCAGGTAGCCTAGTGGTTAGAGCGTTGGGCTAGTAACCAGCAGGTAGCCTAGTGGTTAGAGTGTTGGACTAGTAACCAGCAGGTAGCCTAGTGGTTAGAGCGTTGGACTAGTAACCAGCAGGTAGCATGTACTGGTTAGAGTGTTGGAGCAGTAACCAGCAGGTAGCCTAGTGGTTAGAGTGTTGGACTAGTAAACAGCAGGTAGCCTAGTGGTTAGAGCATTGGACCAGTAACCAGCAGGTACCCTAGTGGTTAGAGTGTTGGACTAGTAACCAGCAGGTAGACTAGTGGTTAGAGTGTTGGACTAGTAAACAGCAGGTAGCCTAGTGGTTAGAGCATTGGACCAGTAACCAGCAGGTACCCTAGTGGTTAGAGTGTTGGACTAGTAACCAGCAGGTAGCCTAGTGGTTAGAGCGTTGGGCTAGTAACCAGCAGGTAGCCTAGTGGTTATAGTGTTGGACTAGTAACCAGCAGGTAGCCTAGTGGTTAGAGTGTTGGGCTAGTAACCAGCAAGTAGCCTAGTGGTTAGAGCGTTTGACTAGTAACCAGCAGGTAGCCTAGTGGTTAGAGTGTTGGACTAGTAACCAGCAGGTAGCCTAGTGGTTAGAGTGTTGGACTAGTAACCAACAGATAGCCTAGAGGTTAGAGTGTTGGACTAGTAACCAGCAGGTAGCCTAGTGGTTAGAGTGTTCGACTAGTAACCAACAGATAGCCTAGAGGTTAGAGTGTTGGACTATTAACCAGCAGGTAGCCTAGTGGTTAGAGTGTTGGACTAGTTGGACTAGTAACCAGCAGGTAGCCTAGTGGTTAGAGCGTTGGACTAGTAACCAGCAGGTAGCCTAGTGGTTATAGTGTTGGACTAGTAACCAGCAGGTAGCCTAGTGGTTAGTGTTGGACTAGTAACCAGCAGGTAGCCTAGTGGTTAGAGCGTTGGGCTAGTAACCAGCAGGTAGCCTAGTGGTTAGAGTGTTGGACTAGTAACCAGCAGGTAGCCTAGTGGTTAGAGCGTTGGACTAGTAACCAGCAGGTAGCCTAGTGGTTATAGTGTTGGACTAGTAACCAGCAGGTAGCCTAGTGGTTAGAGTGTTGGACTAGTAACCAGCAGGTAGCATGTACTGGTTAGAGTGTTGGAGCAGTAACCAGCAGGTAGCCTAGTGGTTAGAGTGTTGGACTAGTAAACAGCAGGTAGCCTAGTGGTTAGAGCATTGGACCAGTAACCAGCAGGTACCCTAGTGGTTAGAGTGTTGGACTAGTAACCAGCAGGTAGACTAGTGGTTAGAGTGTTGGACTAGTAAACAGCAGGTAGCCTAGTGGTTAGAGTGTTGGACTAGTAACCAGCAGGTAGCCTAGTGGTTAGAGCGTTGGACTAGTAACCAGCAGGTAGCCTAGTGGTTAGAGCATTGGACCAGTAACCAGCAGGTACCCTAGTGGTTAGAGTGTTGGACTAGTAACCAGCAGGTAGCCTAGTGGTTAGAGCGTTGGGCTAGTAACCAGCAGGTAGCCTAGTGGTTATAGTGTTGGACTAGTAACCAGCAGGTAGCCTAGTGGTTAGAGTGTTGGGCTAGTAACCAGCAAGTAGCCTAGTGGTTAGAGCGTTTGACTAGTAACCAGCAGGTAGCCTAGTGGTTAGAGTGTCGGACTAGTAACCAGCAGGTAGCCTAGTGGTTAGAGTGTTGGACTAGTAACCAACAGATAGCCTAGAGGTTAGAGTGTTGGACTAGTAACCAGCAGGTAGCCTAGTGGTTAGAGTGTTCGACTAGTAACCAACAGATAGCCTAGAGGTTAGAGTGTTGGACTATTAACCAGCAGGTAGCCTAGTGGTTAGAGTGTTGGACTAGTTGGACTAGTAACCAGCAGATAGCCTAGTGGTTAGAGTGTTGGACTAGTAACCAGCAGGTAGTCTAGTGGTTAGAGTGTTGGACTAGTAACCAGCAGGTAGCCTAGTGGTTAGAGTGTTGGACTAGTAACCAGCAGGTAGCCTAGTGGTTAGAGTGTTGGACTAGTAACCAGCAGGTAGTCTAGTGGTTAGAGTGTTGGACTAGTAACCAGCAGGTAGTCTAGTGGTTAGAGTGTTGGACTAGTAACCAGCAGGTAGCCTAGTGGTTAGAGTGTTGGACTAGTAACCAGCAGGTAGTCTAGTGGTTAGAGTGTTGGACTAGTAACCAGCAGGTAGACTAGTGGTTAGAGCGTTGGACTAGTAACCAGCAGGTAGTCTAGTGGTTAGAGTGTTGGACTAGTAACCAGCAGGTAGCCTAGTGGTTAGAGCGTTGGGCCAGTAACCAGCAGGTAGTCTAGTGGTTAGAGTGTTGGACTAGTAACCAGCAGGTAGTCTAGTGGTTAGAGTGTTGGACTAGTAACCAGCAGGTAGCCTAGTGGTTAGAGCGTTGGGCCAGTAACCAGCAGGTAGTCTAGTGGTTAGAGTGTTGGACTAGTAACCAGCAGGTAGTCTAGTGGTTAGAGTGTTGGACTAGTAACCAGCAGGTAGCCTAGTGGTTAGAGCGTTGGACTAGTAACCGAAAGGTTGCAAGTTCAAATCTGTCGTTCTTCCCCTGAACAGGCAGTTAACCCACTGTTCCTAGGCCGTCATTTAAAATAAGAATTTGTTCTTAACTGACTTGCCTCGTTAAATAAAGGTCAAATAAATAAACGTCTAAATTAATATACAGTAGTCTACTGACCGATGCTGAGGTTGAAGAGGCAGCTCTCCTGACGTTGCAAAGCAGACAGTTTGCCCCGTGTCGAGGTACCCGACCCGGAGTACTCCAGGTCCACGCTCTGCCCTACCCCCACCTCGTGGAGTTTGCCCTGCCCAGGGGAGGCCACCACCCGCAGGTTGGCACTGTGCTGCACGGTGAGAGGGATGCCCAGCGCATTACGGATGGTGAAGGGGGCCTTCTCCTTCAGACTGTGGTCAAAGGTAGAGGCTGTGCCCTCAGAGAATGCCTGAGCAGAAATGACAGAACGTACTGTGAATAAACGTGCTGAAATGTTCAACATTTTTTAGGTTGGTTTGTGGGACCTAGATGAATCTAGTCCTGGGTTAAAAACAGGACCAATGATATTGATGTTTAGTCTAGGAATGGCTTTAACTAGGGCTGGAGAAACGGGTCAGACGTTCATAGGAAGAACTGGGGGGAAAAAAATCAGTAGCTGGCCATCAGAACCGAATTATACGGAGAGTGTTTTCTGTCATGTATCGTGTGTGTCTGTGTGTGTGTGTTGGTGTGTTGGTGTGTTGGTGTGTGTGTGTGTGTGTGTGTTGGTGTGTGTGTTGGTGTGTGTGTTGGTGTGTGTGTGTGTTGGTGTGTGTGTTGGTGTGTGTGTTGGTGTGTATGTGTGTTGGTGTGTATGTGTGTTGGTGTGTGTGTTGGTGTGTGTGTGTGTGTGTGTGTTGGTGTGTGTGTGTTGGTGTGTATGTGTGTGTGTGTGTTGGTGTGTGTGTGTGTCTCTACCTTGGCCAGGTTGGTTAACACATTGAGGCAGCACTTAGAGACGGTAATGTTCATGGTGTCTTTGGAACAGATGTTGATGGCGGTGCGTGGCTCGGGGAGAACCACAAAGTCATCCCCGGGAACAGGGCTCTTATCCTGCACGGGGTTGTTCTTCATCTGCAGGGAGGAGGAGGACGACGCGGTGAACACAAACACTGAATTAAGAGAGATACCAATCTATAGGTCGATCGATCCATCCATCAATACGAGGTCATTGAATTAAATACAAACGTCATTGTGTTTCTGAGTTTTGCTAATCTACAGCGTAATCATGTTTATATAGCTTGAGGTTCCACTACGAGGTTGGTTAGGGTTCCTCAGCGTACCTCTAGGTTGAGGTTCCACTACGAGGTTGGTTAGGGTTATTCAGCGTACCGCTAGGTTGAGGTTCCACTACAAGGTTGGTTAGGGTTATTCAGCGTACCTCTAGGTTGAGGTTCCACTACGAGGTTGGTTAGGGTTCCTCAGCGTACCTCTAGGTTGAGGTTCCACTACGAGGTTGGTTAGGGTTATTCAGCGTACCTCTAGGTTGAGGTTCCACTACGAGGTTGGTTAGGGTTACTCAGCGTACCTCTAGGTTGAGGTTCCACTACGAGGTTAGTTAGGGTTATTCAGCGTACCTCTAGGTTGAGGTTCCACTACGAGGTTGGTTAGTGTTACCCAGCGTACCTCTAGGTTGAGGTTCCACTACCAGGTTGGTTAGGGTTACTCAGCGTACCTCTAGGTTGAGGTTCCACTACCAGGTTGGTTAGGGTTCCTCAGCGTACCTCTAGGTTGAGGTTCCACTACCAGGTTGGTTAGGGTTCCTCAGCGTACCTCTAGCTTGAGGTTCCACTACGAGGTTGGTTAGGGTTACTCAGCGTACCTCTAGGTTGAGGTTCCACTACGAGGCTGGTTAGGGTTATTCAGCGTACCTCTAGGTTGAGGTTCCACTACCAGGTTGGTTAGGGTTACTCAGCGTACCTCTAGGTTGAGGTTCCACTACCAGGTTGGTTAGGGTTATTCAGCGTACCTCTAGGTTGAGGTTCCACTACGAGGTTGGTTAGGGTTATTCAGCGTACCTCTAGGTTGAGGTTCCACTATGAGGTTGGTTAGGGTTACTCAGCATACCTCTAGGTTGAGGTTCCACTACGAGGTTGGTTAGGGTTATTCAGCGTACCTCTAGGTTGAGGTTCCACTACGAGGTTGGTTAGGGTTATTCAGCGTACCTCTAGGTTGAGGTTCCACTACGAGGTTGGTTAGGGTTACTCAGCATACCTCTAGGTTGAGGTTCCACTACGAGGTTGGTTAGGGTTTCTCAGCGTACCTCTAGGTTGAGGTTCCACTATGAGGTTGGTTAGGGTTCCTCAGCGTACCTCTAGGTTGAGGTTCCACTACGAGGTTGGTTAGGGTTACTCAGCGTACCTCTAGGTTGAGGTTCCACAGCGTACCTCTAGGTTGAGGTTCCACTACGAGGTTGGTTAGGGTTACTCAGCGTACCTCTAGGTTGAGGTTCCACTACGAGGTTGGTTAAGGTTACTCAGCGTACCTCTAGGTAGAGGTTCCACTACGAGGTTGGTTAGGGTTACTCAGCATACCTCTAGGTTGATGTTCCACTACGAGGTTGGTTAGGGTTACTCAGCGTACCTCTAGGTTGAGGTTCCACTACGAGGTTGGTTAGGGTTACTCAGCGTACCTCTAGGTTGAGGTTCCACTACGAGGTTGGTTAGGGTTACTCAGCGTACCTCTAGGTTGAGGTTCCACTACGAGGTTGGTTAGGGTTACTCGGCGTACCTCTAGGTTGAGGTTCCACTACGAGGCTGGTTAGAGTTATTCAGCGTACCTCTAGCTTGAGGTTCCACCTGCGTTTGCCGTCCTCCACTCTCTCTATCAGCGGTTCCCAGACAGCATGGGTCTCATTGAAGTAGTTCACCTGTCGACAGTCAACATAGTCACAGTGTCAAAATCAGCATCCATATCAATTTCAATCAACACATTATATTGATAACGAAATTCAAAGAACACAGGTAGTCAAAAGGTTTATTTTTTATTTTACCTTTATTTAACTAGGCAAGTCAGTTAAGAACAAATTGTTATTTACAATGGCGGGCCTACCCCGGGCCAAACCCGGACGACGCCCTACGGGCCCCCCTCTTGCACTGAGATGCAGCTCCTTTAGACCGCTGAGCCACACGGGAGCCCAATGCACACATGAATGCCAAAGGTAACAAGTATCCCTACATCAGTAGGTAATTCACAAAGACTAAAGAACAGCTGTTTGTCCTCCTACTGACTTCCTACAAGAAAACACATGACAAGCTCCTGTACGTACAGGAAGAGGACGTCCATTAGGACGATACTTGAGAGTAGTGTAAAAAGCTCCAGTCCTCACCTCCAGGGTCATGTCAGAGCAGAGGTAGAGGAGGGAGGACCAGTTGTTGGCCGTCCCAGACAGAGAGCTCTCAGCCAGCAGCAGGGGGACCGTCCTGTGGCCCAGACCAGACTCCATGGTCACCTGAACAACCTTCACATCCACCTTGAAACTCTCCCCAAAGTTACGGCCGTCCTGGTCACTGAAACTCTCCGTCACCTGGATGGGAAAGTCATGTTAAGGTTTAATGTCATTTGTAGGTAAGAGAATACAACAACAAAGGTGCATAGTGAAGGTAAACGGAGAGCCCAAATGTTCCTGGGAGGACAGAAGGTCTATACATCCTATAGGGACAGACGGTTCTTGTATAGAGACAGAAGGTTCTTGTATACGGACAGAAGGTTATTGTATAGAGACAGAAGGTTATTGTATAGAGACAGAAGGTTCTTGTATAGAGACATATAGGGACAGAAGGTTTTTGTATAGAGACAGAAGGTTATTGTATAGAGACAGAAGGTTCTTGTATAGAGACAGAAGGTTCTTGTATAAAGACAGAAGGTTCTTGTATAGAGACAGATAGGGACAGAAGGTTATTGTATAGAGACAGAAGGTTTTTGTATAGAGACAGAAGGTTCTTGTATAGAGACAGAAGGTCCTTGTATAGAGACAGAAGGTTCTTGTATAGAGACAGAAGGTTATTGTATAGAGACAGAAGGTTATTGTATAGCGACAGAAGGTTCTTGTATAGAGACAGATAGGGACAGAAGGTTCTTGTATAGAGACAGAAGGTTATTGTACAGAGACAGAAGGTTCTTGTACAGAGACAGAAGGTTCTTGTACAGAGACAGAAGGTTCTTGTATAGAGACAGATAGGGACAGAAGGTTATTGTATAGAGACAGAAGGTTTTTGTATAGAGACAGAAGGTTCTTGTATAGAGACAGAAGGTCCTTGTATAGAGACAGAAGGTTCTTGTACAGAGACAGAAGGTTCTTGTATAGAGACAGATAGGGACAGAAGGTTATTGTATAGAGACAGAAGGTTTTTGTATAGAGACAGAAGGTTCTTGTATAGAGACAGAAGGTCCTTGTATAGAGACAGAAGGTTCTTGTATAGAGACAGAAGGTTCTTGTATAGAGACAGAAGGTTATTGTATAGAGACAGAAGGTTATTGTATAGCGACAGAAGGTTCTTGTATAGAGACAGATAGGGACAGAAGGTCCTTGTATAGAGACAGATAGGGACAGAAGGTTCTTGTATAGAGACAGAAGGTTCTTGTATAGAGACAGAAGGTTATTGTATAGAGACAGAAGGTTATTGTATAGCGACAGAAGGTTCTTGTATAGAGACAGATAGGGACAGAAGGTCCTTGTATAGAGACAGATAGGGACAGAAGGTTCTTGTATAGAGACAGAAGGTTCTTGTACAGAGACAGAAGGTTATTGTACAGAGACAGAAGGTTCTTGTATAGAGACAGAAGGTTATTGTACAGAGACAGAAGGTTATTGTACAGAGACAGAAGGTTATTGTACAGAGACAGAAGGTTCTTGTACAGAGACAGAAGGTTCTTGTACAGAGACAGAAGGTTAGTGTATAGAGACAGAAGGTTCTTGTATAGAGACAGAAGGTTCTTGTATAGAGACAGAAGGTTCTTGTACAGAGACAGAAGGTTCTTGTACAGAGACAGAAGGTTCTTGTACAGAGACAGAAGGTTATTGTACAGAGACAGAAGGTTCTTGTATAGAGACAGAAGGTTCTTGTACAGAGACAGAAGGTTCTTGTATAGAGACAAATAGGGACAGAAGGTCCTTGTATAGAGACAGATAGGGACAGAAGGTCCTTGTATAGAGACATATAGGGACAGAAGGTTCTTGTATAGAGACAGAAGGTTATTGTATAGAGACAGAAGGTCATTGTATAGAGACAGAAGGTCCTTGTATAGAGACATATAGGGACAGAAGGTTATTGTATAGAGACAGAAGGTCCTTGTATAGAGACATATAGGGACAGAAGGTTCTTGTATAGAGACAGAAGGTTATTGTATAGAGACAGAAGGTCCTTGTATAGAGACAGATAGGGACAGAAGGTTCTTGTATAGGGACAGAAGGTCATTGTATAGAGACAGATAGGGACAGAAGGTCCTTGTATAGAGACAGATAGGGACAGAAGGTTCTTGTATAGAGACAGAAGGTTATTGTATAGAGACAGAAGGTTATTGTATAGAGACAGAAGGTTCTTGTATAGAGACAGAAGGTTCTTGTATAGAGACAGAAGGTTCTTGTATAGAGACAGAAGGTTCTTGTATAGAGACAGAAGGTTATTGTATAGAGACAGAAGGTTCTTGTATAGAGACAGATAGGGACAGAAGGTCCTTGTATAGAGACAGATAGGGACAGAAGGTTCTTGTATAGGGACAGAAGGTTATTGTATAGAGACAGAAGGTTATTGTATAGAGACAGATAGGGACAGAAGGTCCTTGTATAGAGACAGATAGGGACAGAAGGTTCTTGTATAGGGACAGAAGGTCATTGTATAGAGACAGAAGGTCCTTGTATAGAGACAGATAGGGACAGAAGGTTATTGTATAGAGACAGAAGGTTCTTGTATAGAGACAGAAGGTTCTTGTATAGAGACAGATAGGGACAGAAGGTCCTTGTATAGAGATAGATAGGGACAGAAGGTTATTGTATAGAGACAGAAGGTTTTTGTATAGAGACAGAAGGTTCTTGTATAGAGACAGAAGGTTCTTGTATAGAGACAGAAGGTTCTTGTATAGAGACAGATAGGGACAGAAGGTTCTTGTATAGAGACAGAAGGTCCTTGTATAGAGACAGATAGGGACAGAAGGTTATTGTATAGAGACAGAAGGCACAGAAGGTTATTTTATAGGGACAGAAGGTTCTAGACCTCAATAGAACATATTAAAGAGGTATTCAATTTAAATTCCAGGTCAATTCAGAAAGTAAACTAAATTCCTATTCCGATTTTTCTCAGTGTACTTCCCGAATTGACTGGCATTGAAATGGAATTGAACCCCAACCGTAGTATCTGTACCTCGCTGGCAGAGTCCACTCCCAGGAACCAGTAGTTGCAGGTGTAGATGTTCATGGTGGACCACAGGTTGCGGACCTCAGTCTTCTCCTCCTCTGCTGCCTCGTCTTTGGGTTTGGCCGTCATGGCTGCCGTGATGGTCATCACTGTGTTCAGGATGACAGGGGAGATCTGAGAGAGGGAAGGGAAGAGCGTGTCAGGTATTTCTTTTCTACTTTATTCCTACGGGGGAAGTCAGCGGGATTCTTATGTGTGACGATCAATTGAAAATAACGATCGCAATGACGATCTTGATTGACGTCTATGTTCAGAAGTAGCCTCTCAGTGCAGGAGGCGGTTCAATAATTCAAACCATTTCTCACTCCCGAGCACTCAGAGCTAGAGGTCTTCATGGATCCACCTGTACCCGAATACCTGAGAGGGCCCGGATCCAGAACTCAAAATAATGTCACGGGTCTCGGGTATATATCACGGGTCTCTCAATGACCCAGAGTCAACAGGTAGGCTACAGCGACCCACGTCAACTTCTCGTCCTAGTTTGATGCCGCCTCAGTTAGCCTAGCTAGCTAACGTTAACTTCTCGTCCTGGTTTGACGCCGCCTCAGTTAGCCTAGCTAAGCTAACGTTAACTTCTCGTCCTGGTTTGATGCCACCTCAGTTAGCCTAGCTAGCTAACGTTAACTTCTCGTCCTGGTTTGACGCCGCCTCAGTTAGCCTAGCTAAGCTAACGTTAACTTCTCGTCCTGGTTTGATGCCGCCTCAGTTAGCCTAGCTAGCTAACGTTAACTTCTCGTCCTGGTTTGACGCCGCCTCAGTTAGCCTAGCTAAGCTAACGTTAACTTCTCGTCCTGGTTTGACGCCGCCTCAGTTAGCCTAGCTAAGCTAACGTTAACTTCTCGTCCTGGTTTGACGCCGCCTCAGTTAGCCTAGCTAAGCTAACGTTAACTTCTCGTCCTGGTTTGACGCCGCCTCAGTTAGCCTAGCTAAGCTAACGTTAACTTCTCGTCCTGGTTTGATGCCGCCTCAGTTAGCCTAGCTAAGCTAACGTTAACTTCTCGTCCTGGTTTGACGCCGCCTCAGTTAGCCTAGCTAAGCTAACGTTAACTTCTCGTCCTGGTTTGATGCAGTCCATGCCAAGTATTACGTTATCATATTTGATGATAAATAACCTAGCTATGGCAGCTATTAGTCCATTATACATAAACGTTTATTATTTATGCTAATGAAGTCCGGGGATGGGAAAGCCCCAGGTCCATTGGACCCGTGAAGACCTCCTACTCAGAGCACATTGGTACACTCTGCCATAACATTTTTTTACCAAACTAACTTGACAAAGAAGGGATGCAACCTACTTTGATAAAGACTTCCTCCACAGTCACACAGCCGGAAAGGGGTTGGTTGGGGTGGGTTTTGGTTTCCAGGAAGACAGAACACGGACGTAGCACCTGAAGACCAATGAGAAAGAAGCATTTAGGGAGTTGGATTCAATTCGAATATACTTTCAAAGAAAACGTTTTAAAAACGCAATAGGAAATATCTTTGAATCATGCTTATATCCCAGCTGACGCTTTTACAGTAGTGACATTTAGATGCAGTGTAGAGGGTCTCCAAAAAAACCGTCTATTAAAAGCTATTTTATGCTCACCGTGGTGACCACCTTGGTCTCATTGGTCCTGATGAAGGGACAGGCCAGAACTTTGAGCTCTCTGAGGTTGGCCGTCATGCTTTGTCCCCCAGGGGCCCCGGGCCCTCCCCCAGGGGGCCCTCCCCCAGGCTCTAGCATCAGACTGAAGTCACATTGGAAAGAGGCAACCAGGGCCGGCGCGTCGGCTCTCATCAGGTTAGCCACGAACACCACCTCTGGGTCTAGTATGACTGCGCGCAGCTTGGTCCTGGGACTGGAGCCTGGGGGAGAGAGGAGGGGAGAAACATCACCACACCACCAAACATATCCTAATATTGGG
This sequence comes from Oncorhynchus mykiss, assembly GCF_013265735.2. Lineage (NCBI taxonomy): Eukaryota > Metazoa > Chordata > Actinopteri > Salmoniformes > Salmonidae > Oncorhynchus > Oncorhynchus mykiss. The sequence continues at coordinate 98,933,949 of NC_048570.1, read as the reverse complement.
TATGGAGGGTAGAGAGGAGGGAAGGAACATCACCCCACCACCAAACATATCCTAATATTGGGTATGGAGGGTAGAGAGGAGGGGAGGAACATCACCCCACCACCAAACATATCCTAATATTGGGTATGGAGGGTAGAGAGAGAGAGAGGAGAAACATCACCCCACCACCAAACATATCCTAATATTGGGTATGGAGGGTAGAGAGAGAGAGAGGAGAAACATCACCCCACCACCAAACATATCCTAATATTGGGTATGGAGGGTAGAGAGAAGAGGGAGAGGATACACACAATCTGTCAGGTATGAAACTGAACCAAGAATATAGAAAAGATAAAGACAACACAATGTACAATACAATACCATCACTCTACACCAAAACACTGTAGCCATCACAATACCATCACTCCACACCAAAACACTGTAGCCATCACAATACCATCACTCCACACCAAAACACTGTAGCCATCACAATACCATCACTCCACACCAAAACACTGTAGCCATCACAATACCATCACTCCACACCAAAACACTGTAGCCATCACAATACCATCACTCCACACCAAAACACTGTAGCCATCACAATACCATCACTCCACACCAAAACACTGTAGCCATCACAATACCATCACTCCACACCAAAACACTGTAGCCATCACATTACAATACCATCACTCCACACCAAAACACTGTAGCCATCACTATACCATCACTCTACACCAAAACACTGTAGCCATCACAATACCATCACTCTACACCAAAACACTGTAGCCATCACAATACCATCACTCCACACCAAAACACTGTAGCCATCACAATACCATCACTCCACACCAAAACACTGTAGCCATCACATTACAATACCATCACTCCACACCAAAACACTGTAGCCATCACAATACCATCACTAAACACCAAAACACTGTAGCCATCACTATACCATCACTCTACACCAAAACACTGTAGCCATCACATTACAATACCATCACTCCACACCAAAACACTGTAGTCATCACAATACCATCACTCCACACCAAAACACTGTAGCCATCACAATACCATCACTCCACACCAAAACACTGTAGCCATCACAATACCATCACTCCACACCAAAACACTGTAGCCATCACATTACAATACCATCACTCCACACCAAAACACTGTAGCCATCACTATACCATCACTCTACACCAAAACACTGTAGCCATCACAATACCATCACTCTACACCAAAACACTGTAGCCATCACAATACCATCACTCCACACCAAAACACTGTAGCCATCACAATACCATCACTCCACACCAAAACACTGTAGCCATCACATTACAATACCATCACTCCACACCAAAACACTGTAGCCATCACAATACCATCACTAAACACCAAAACACTGTAGCCATCACTATACCATCACTCTACACCAAAACACTGTAGCCATCACATTAAAATACCATCACTCCACACCAAAACACTGTAGCCATCACTATACCATCACTCCACACCAAAACACTGTAGCCATCACATTACAATACCATCACTCCACACCACAACACTGCAGCCATCACAATACCATCACTCCACACCAAAACACTGAAGCCATCACTATACCATCACTCCACACCAAAACACTGTAGTCATCACTCCACACCAAAACACTGTAGCCATCACAATACCATCACTCCACACCAAAACACTGTAGCCATCACTATACCATCACTCCACACCACAACACTGCAGCCATCACAATACCATCACTCCACACCAAAACACTGTAGTCATCACTATACCATTACTCCACACCAAAACACTGTAGTCATCACTCCACACCAAAACACTGTAGCCATCACAATACCATCACTCCACACCAAAACACTGTAGCCATCACTATACCATCACTCCACACCAAAACGCTGTAGTCATCACTATACCATCACTCCACACCAAAACACTGTAGCTATCACTATACAATACCATCACTCCACACCAAAACACTGTAGTCATCACTCCACACCAAAACACTGTAGCCATCACAATACCATCACTCCACACCAAAACACTGTCGCTATCACTATACAATACCATCACTCCACACCAAAACACTGTAGTCATCACTCCACACCAAAACACTGTAGCCATCACAATACCATCACTCCACACCAAAACACTGTAGCTATCACTATACAATACCATCACTCCACACCAAAACACTGTAGCCATCACAATACCATCACTCCACACCAAAACACTGCAGCCATCACAATACCATCACTCCACACCAAAACACTGTAGTCATCACTCCACACCAAAACACTGTAGTCATCACTCCACACCAAAACACTGCAGCCATCACAATACCATCACTCCACACCAAAACACTGTAGCCATCACTATACCATCACTCCACACCAAAACACTGTAGCTATCACTATACAATACCATCACACCACACCAAAACACTGTAGTCATCACTCCACACCAAAACACTGCAGCCATCACAATACCATCACTCCACACCAAAACACTGTAGCCATCACAATACCATCACTCCACACCAAAACACTGTAGCCATCACTATACAATACCATCACTCCATACCAAAACACTGTAGTCATCACAATACCATCACTCCACACCAAAACACTGTAGCCATCACAATACCATCACTCCACACCAAAACACTGTAGCCATCACAGCACCATCACTCCACACCAAAACACTGTAGCCATCACAACACCATCACTCCACACCAAAACACTGTAGCCATCACTATACCATCACTCCACACCAAAACACTGTAGCCATCACAACACCATCACTCCACACCAAAACACTGTAGCCATCACTATACCATCACTCCACACCAAAAGGAAATCCTATGAGCATTGAACGGCTGTATAGTTTTCTGGTCGTCATTTATTTCCCCCACCCTCTCTCTCTCTCTCTCCTTACCTGTTCTGGGGTCAGTGTTGGCTCTATCCCGAAGCTCGGCCAGCTGTTTGAGGGGTAGCTGGGAGGTCTTGGCCAGGCCTGGCAGGGCTAGCTTGGTGTTAGTGGGCACGTCCTGGGCAGAGCTCTGGGGCAGGGCCTGGATGAAGAAGTCTGCCACTGCCATGAGAAAGTCCACGCTGGCGCACAGATAGAGCTTCTGTACCACCGCCACCACCTGGCGCTCGCCGGCGCTCTGCGTGAACGCCACGTCTATCATGTCTTCCTCGCTCGCCTCGTCACGCTTACCCAGCATCCTGAGGGGTTTGGGCAAATGTGAGGTTACATATCACAATCAATCAATTCAACAATCGATACATTGAGACTGACCCGACTGGTACTGTCCAGAACTCAACCCAGTAGTATTGAGACTGACCCGACTGGTACTGTACAGAACACAACCCAGCAGTATTGAGACTGACTGGTACTGTCCAGAACACAACCCAGCAGTATTGAGACTGACCCGACTGGTACTGTCCAGAACACAACCCAGTAGTATTGAGACTGACTGGTACTGTCCAGAACACAACCCAGTAGTATTGAGACTGACTGGTACTGTACAGAACACAACCCAGCAGTATTGAGACCGACTGGTACTGTCCAGAACACAACCCAGTAGTATTGAGACTGACCCGACTGGTACTGTCCAGAACACAACCCAGTAGTATTGAGACAGACCCGACTGGTACAGAACACAACCCAGTAGTATTGAGACTGACTGGTACTGTACAGAACTCAACCCAGTAGTATTGAGACAGACTGGTACTGTACAGAACTCAACCCAGTAGTATTGAGACTGACTGGTACTGTCCAGAACACAACCCAGTAGTATTGAGACTGACTGGTACTGTCCAGAACACAACCCAGTAGTATTGAGACCAACTGGTACTGTACAGAACACAACCCAGTAGTATTGAGACTGACTGGTGCTGTCCAGAACACAACCCAGTAGTATTGAGACTGACTGGTACTGTCCAGAACACAACCCAGTAGTATTGAGACCAACCCGACTGGTACTGTCCAGAACACAACCCAGTAGTATTGAGACCGACCCGACTGGTACAGAACTCAACCCAGTAGTATTGAGACTGACTGGTACTGTACAGAACTCAACCCAGTAGTATTGAGACAGACTGGTACTGTCCAGAACACAACCCAGTAGTATTGAGACAGACTGGTACTGTCCAGAACACAACCCAGTAGTATTGAGACTGACTGGTACAGAACACAACCCAGTAGTATTGAGACTGACCCGACTGGTACTGTCCAGAACTCAACCCAGTAGTATTGAGACTGACTAGTACTGTACAGAACACAACCCAGTAGTATTGAGACTGACCCGACTGGTACTGTACAGAACACAACCCAGCAGTATTGAGACTGACCCGACTGGTACTGTACAGAACTCAACCCAGTAGTATTGAGACTGACCCGACTGGTACTGTCCAGAACACAACCCAGTAGTATTGAGACTGACCCGACTGGTACTGTCCAGAACACAACCCAGCAGTATAATTCAGTAGTTTAACCTGAGGTAGCCTCCACCCCAGCCGTGACTCTCCCAACGACAACATGGTGTGACGTCTGGCGGGGCGAGACTCACCGTGAGGTAACTCTCTGTACCCCTGTCCTCATGTCGTCCAGGGTGCAGGCTGTGAGGATGGTAGAGACCAACATGGTGTGACGCCTGGCGGGGCGAGACTCACCGTGAGGTAACTCTCTGTACCCCTGTCCTCATGTCGTCCAGGGTGCAGGCTGTGAGGATGGTAGAGACCTCCATAGAGCCGTTATTAAACATCTTCCCTGAAGCCTTCATCAGGTGAAAGGTCAACTCCCCCAGACACAGCCTCTCCTGGTGTTGAGACACAGCCGATACCTTGGAAATGGGGAAACAAAGACATACAATCTGTCCATTAACCAATCAGCAGACCCCTGGGGGAACTACCTAGAGTCATAACAAGGTCATTACCACAGAGTCATTACCACAGAGTCATTACAAGGTCATTACCACAGAGTCATTACCACAGAGTCATTACCACAGAGTCATTACAAGGTCGTTACCACAGAGTCATTACAAGGTCATTACCACAGAGTCATTACCACAGTCATTACCACAGAGTCATTACCACAGAGTCATTACCACAGAGTCATTACCACAGAGTCATTACAAGGTCGTTACCACAGAGTCATTACAAGGTCATTACCACAGAGTCATTACCGCAGAGTCATTACCACAGAGTCGTTACCACAGAGTCGTTACAAGGTCATTACCACAGAGTCATTACCACAGAGTCATTACCACAGAGTCATTACAAAGTCATTACCACAGAGTCATTACCACAGAGTCATTACAAGGTCATTACCACAGAGTCATTACCACAGAGTCATTACCACAGAGTCATTACCACAGAGGCATTACAAGGTCATTACCACAGAGTCATTACCGCAGAGTCATTACCACAGAGTCATTACCACAGTCATTACCACAGAGTCATTACCACAGAGTCATTACCACAGAGTCATTACCACAGAGTCATTACCACAGAGGCATTACAAGGTCATTACCACAGAGTCATTACCACAGAGTCATTACAAGGTCATTACCAGAGAGTCATTTTGGACAGTAATGACTGGTGTTTGGTAGATGTTCAAACTCTTCACCCTAATCATGGCTTTGTGTAATTATCCAGGGCTTGGAGAGCATAGAGGACATTAAGAGTAAATGACTGTCATTAACTGACGCCAAGCGCTGTAAAGGCCCAATTCCCCCCCGTTCCTCCAGAGAATACATTACAACTGAGACTGGGCTACATCAACTATAGATACGTACCTGTTTAGTGAGACCGGGCTACATCACCTATAGATAAAGTACCTGTTTAGGGTCATTAGAACTGAGACTGGGCTACATCACCTATAGAAACGTACCTGTTTAGTGAGACTGGGCTACATCACCTATAGATAAAGTACCTGTTTAATGTCATTAGAACTGAGACCGGTCTACATCACCTATAGATAAGTACCTGTTTAGGGGCATTAGAACTGAGACTGGGCTACATCACCTATAGAAACGTACCTGTTTAGTGAGACTGGTCTACATCACCTATAGATAAAGTACCTGTTTAGTGTCATTAGAACTGAGACCGGTCTACATCACCTATAGATAAGAACCTGTTTAGGGGCATTAGAACTGAGACTGGGCTACATCACCTATAGGTACGTACCTGTTTAGGGTCATTGCTGTAGAGGACCAGTCCCAGGGACTCTATGTTGAAGATAAACGTCATGGTTTCCAGGGGTTCCTCTTCTACCTGTTGTTCTGGAAGTTCAACCGTGTTCTCTACACCGTCTGAAGGACGACGACAGAACAGAAAGGTGGTCAGAAGAATTAACACGCTCGGGACTCAAGTCGATAACATTACACACATGACCTCTGACCTTTCGGGTAGTCTGTTTTGAGCATCAGCGTGGTCTTGTGTGTCAGGGCTGTCGTGTCGGGGCTGGTGTGTTGGTCTGGCTGCAGACAGCTGGCTTCTCCAATATTCTCCATCAGGATCCTCAACAGAACTGTTAGGTCGTCCTGACTCAGGGCAACCTGAGGAGAACAGACGACAGAGAGGATATGTCGCTGGAGCTAATGCTAATGTCACTAATACTAGTTCACCTGAAGAGACACAAGCACAGAGAAGATGTAGCTGTCGCTAATGCTAATGGTTGCTAATGCTAATGTCACTAATACTAGTTCACCTGGAGACACAAGCACAGAGAGGATGTAGCTGTAGCTAATGCTAATGGTTGCTAATGCTAATGTCACTAATACTAGTTCACCTGGAGACACAAGCACAGAGAGGATGTAGCTGTAGCTAATGCTAATGGTTGCTAATGCTAATGTCACTAATACTAGTTAACCTGAAGAGACACAAGCACAGAGAGGATGTAGCTGTAGCTAATGGTTGCTAATGCTAATGTCACTAATACTAGTTAACCTAAAGAGACAAGAACAGCATTAGCTGTAGCAAATGCAGCTGATAAGTAGAGCCCGAATTAACTTGAGGACAGACAGGAGACATATAGGATGGAGCCGTAGCTAATGCTAATGTTGCTAAAGCCAATAATTCTGTAGTCATTTCCGCGTTCACATCATGTCGGCGTGATCGGAGGAACATCTTGCTAATTCGGAGGAATGACTTGAAGCGTTCACTTGCTCGGAGATCGGAAGGAACGCAAGAACGATTCTCACCATTGACAGACGAAATCGCGGCAATGTTTGTTGAACACGGCATAAGGCAATACAAAGTTGATTTACTGTTTAACGGATTTTGAAAAGTGAGGTGAGCGAACAGATAAAATAAAATATATATTTAAAAAAATATTCACAATTTAGAACCCCTTGATTGGCCAGCTCATCATCATCTAGACCGCTGATTGGCCAGCTCATCATCATCTAGACCGCTGATTGGCCAGCTCATCAATACTAAACAACCTTTTTACAACACCTAGTGACATCAGCACAACATTTTAGTCATTTGGTATAATGGTTTTGGAATGACAGTCCTAGGAACCACAGTTCGAGTCCTGATCAGGGTACCCGCCTAATTAACTACATTGGTGTCAGGAGCTGGAGAGCACAGTTAAAGACACAGTTCGGCCATTTTTTGTTTTGTTTTTTATAATTGATGTGCTAGCTGAAATATATATATATATAGCAGCCCACTAAAGTAATCAGACCTGTTCTGACTATAACCAACTGCTTCAGCTTGAATTCTATATTTAACACGTCTCCCACTAGCTGAAAACTAGAGGAGCCTCAAAATAACTCTATAGGTATAGAGGTAACGTATAGGATGGAGCTGTAGCTAATGCTAATGCTGCTGATAACTAGAGGAGCCTCAAAATAACTCTATAGGTATAGAGGTATCGTATAGGATGGAGCTGTAGCTAATGCTAATGCTAATGCTGCTGATAACTAGAGGAGCCTCAAAATAACTCTATAGGTATAGAGGTAACGTATAGGATGGAGCTGTAGCTAATGCTAATGCTAATGCTGCTGATAACTAGAGGAGCCTCAAAATAACTCTATAGGTATAGAGGTAACGTATAGGATGGAGCTGTAGCTAATGCTAATGCTGCTGATAACTAGAGGAGCCTCAAAATAACTCTATAGGTATAGAGGTAACGTATAGGATGGAGCTGTAGCTAATGCTAATGCTAATGCTGCTGATAACTAGAGGAGCCTCAAAATAACTCTATAGGTATAGAGGTAACGTATAGGATGGAGCTGTAGCTAATGCTAATGCTGCTGATAACTAGAGGAGCCTCAAAATAACTCTACAGGTATAGAGGTAACGTATAGGATGGAGCTGTAGCTAATGCTAATGCTAATGCTGCTGATAACTAGAGGAGCCTCAAAATAACTCTATAGGTATAGAGGTAACGTATAGGATGGAGCTGTAGCTAATGCTGCTGATAACTAGAGGAGCCTCAAAATAACTCTATAGGTATAGAGGTAACGTATAGGATGGAGCTGTAGCTAATGCTAATGCTGCTGATAACTAGAGGAGCCTCAAAAGAACTCGAGGACAGACAGGAGACGTATAGGATGGAGCTGTAGCTAATGCTAATGCTGCTGATAACTAGAGGAGCCTCAAAATAACTTGAGGACAGACAGGAGAAGTATAGGATGGAGCTATAGCTAATGCTAATGCTGCTCTCACTAGCATACAGACCTTTTTAGACAGCTGAAGCAAGCACAACACATTTTCTTCAGGAAATGTACTTCTTCTAGTTTAGTCATATTTATCTTACCTGACTAGCATCTATTACGTTGCAATGTCCCATAAATTGAATGCCTAAATCAACTTGAAGTATCTACAAAACGCATTTTGCCACATAACAACAAAAGGAAGGCTACAGCTAATCTTTTTTTCCCCCTTAAAATGAATGTTCGCAATTCACAAATTATTATTTTGATTCACATGATTCAATTGACAGTGGATTGAACCGAATCACAACTACTACAACGGCGAAGTGAACCGTTCGTTTCATCAAAAATAATGGTCTAAAAGAATCAATTCATTTGAATCAAATTAATAATTTAAAAAACAAATGTATTATTTTTTATATATTTATTTTTTTGTGAAGCAGGGCATTAGTTAAACTATAAATCAACTTTGTTAGGCCTAATGCTAATGTTGCTATAGGTAAAGCTAATGCTAATGTTGCTATAGGTAAAGCTAATGCTAATGTTGCTATAGGTAAAGCTAATGCTAATGTTGCTATAGGTAAAGCTAATGCTAATGTTGCTATAGGTAAAGCTAATGCTAATGTTGCTATAGGTAAAAGCTAATGTTGCCTTTTGCAAATGCTAATGTTGCATTTGCTAATGCTAATTCGCTGACAATTTTACAATTTAAGTCATTTAGCAGACACACTTATCCAGAGCAACTTACAGGAGCAATTAGGGTTAAGCGCCTTGCTCAAGAGCACATCGTCATGTTTGAACCAGCGACCTTTCGGTTACTTACCCAACGCTCTTAACCGCTAGACCAACGGCCTTGATTATCTTACTGTCAAACCCTAGAGGACTGTAGCATGTACCTTACATTCCAAACCAGGCTGCAAGCAGAAGTCAGAAGTTAGTTAGTGTGACTAAATCATCAACGGTCAGCTGTTATGGTTTAAGGGACAAAGCTACTTCAAGTCTGAAGGAAGGGGATGACATTGCACAACTTACCAATACCATTCTTCCACCAGAGGTCAACCATCAATATGACTAAATCATGAAAGCTCAGCTATTATAACTTGAAGGAAATAGTCATTTCAGGTATCAGAGAGGGTGACATTACTACGCGAGTGAAGATAACTTCAATCAGCTTCTCTGCTACAATACAAACATCTTGGTATCAAAACAGATCTTTATCTAACCACTCCTTTCGAGGGAAAGACATGATTGTAGTTACTGTTATCTCCTACCTTCATGGGCTGTGGGTCTCTGTCTACCTCTATGGTTCCTGTTAACTCCTACCTGCATGGTCTCTGTCTACCTCTATGGTTCCTGTTAACTCCTACCTTCATGGTCTCCGTCTACCTCTATGGTTCCTGTTAGCTCCTACCTTCATGGTCTCTATCTACCTCTATGGTTCCTGTTAGCTCCTACCTTCATGGTCTCTATCTACCTCTATGGTTCCTGTTAGCTCCTAACCTTCATGGTCTCTATCTACCTCTATGGTTCCTGTTAGCTCCTACCTTCATGGTCTCCCTCTACCTCTATGGTTCCTGTTAGCTCCTACCTTCATGGTCTCCCTCTACCTCTATGGTTCCTGTTAACTCCTACCTTCATGGTCTCCCTCTACCTCTATGGTTCCTGTTAGCTCCTACCTTCATGGTCTCTGTCTACCTCTATGGTTCCTGTTAGCTCCTACCTTCATGGTCTCTGTCTACCTCTATGGTTCCTGTTAACTCCTACCTTCATGGTCTCCCTCTACCTCTATGGTTCCTGTTAGCTCCTACCTTCATGGTCTCTGTCTACCTCTATGGTTCCTGTTAGCTCCTACCTTCATGGTCTCCCTCTACCTCCATGGTTCATGTTAGGTCCTACCTTCATGGGCTTGAGGTCTCCCTCTACCTCTACGGCGGCCATCTTCTGGTACCATGCTGCAGCCAGGTTCCTCTTCACTGTTAGGAGCAGGTTGACAGGCTCCAGCAGCTCAGTACTGGGCTGAGAGTCTTTTTCCATGTAAATCCTAATGAGAGAAAGCTAAATTATAGACAAGGATAGTTAGACAACTTGTTTATTTAGCTACAGTATACAGTATTAGGGTGGTATCCAGACTTTCATACCATTCCTGTACCAACCCAGGGATGTAGCCAGCAGGCCATGTACTGTAGCCAGCAGGCCATCTACTGTAGCCAGCAGGCCATCTACTGTAGCCAGCAGGCCATCTACTGTAGCCAACAGGCCACGTACTGTAGCCAGTAGGCCATGTACTATAGCTATAGTAGCTATAGTAGCCATGTACTATAGCTATTAACTACTATTTACTCGTCGCCAAACCCACTGGCTCCATGTCATCTACAAGACCCTGCTAGGTAAAGTCCCCCCTTATCTCAGCTCGCTGGTCACCATAGCATCTCCCACCTGTAGCACACGCTCCAGCAGGTATATCTCTCTGGTCACCCCCAAAACCAATTCTTTCTTTGGCCGCCTCTCTTTCCAGTTCTCTGCTGCCAATGACTGGAACGAGCTACAAAAATCTCTGAAACTGGAAACACTTATCTCCCTCACTAGCTTTAAGCACCAACTGTCAGAGCAGCTCACAGATTACTGCACCTGTACATACCTATAATTTAGCCCAAACAACTACCTCTTTCCCAACTGTATTTAATTAATTTATTTATTTTGCTCCTTTGCACCCCATTATTTTTATTTCTACTTTGCACATTCTTCCATTGCAAAACTACCATTCCAGTGTTTTACTTACTATATTGTATTTACCTTGCCACCAAGGCCTTTTTGCCTTTACCTCCCTTCTCACCTCATTTGCTCACATTGTATATAGACTTGTTTATACTGTATTATTGACTGTATGTTTGTTTTACTCCATGTGTAACTCTGTGTCGTTGTATCTGTCCAACTGCTTTGGTTTATCTTGGCCAGGTCGCAATTGTAAATGAGAACTTGTTCTCAACTTGCCTACCTGGTTAAATAAAGGTAAAATAAAATAAATTAAAAAAATAGCCAGTAGGCCATGTACTGTAGCCAACAGGCCATGTACTGTAGCCAACAGGCCATGTACTGTAGCCAACAGGCCATGTACTGTAGCCAACAGGCCATCTACTGTAGCCAGCAGGCCATGTACTGTAGCCAACAGGCCATGTACTGTAGCCAACAGGCCATGTACTGTAGCCAACAGGCCATCTACTGTAGCCAGCAGGCCATGTAGCCAGCAGGCCATGTAGCCAGCAGGCCATGTAGCCAGCAGGCCATGTAGCCAGCAGGCCATGTAGGCAGCAGGCCATGTAGCCAGCAGGCCATGTAGGCAGCAGGCCATGAAGGCAGCAGGGATATTGATCCAGGAGGGGACTGATTATTCCTGCTTTAACCAACCAAGCTAGTTCTTGCCATCTAGCCACTTAGCTAGGAAGTTACAAACCCAAATGTATAGCTGGAGACCTGAGATAGATAGTTAACTTATAAGCAGAGGCGTAGAATGCAACCCCCTGAGCTTTATGGGCTCCACGCTGAATTATATATGATATGATATATACAGTATAGCGCCCGAGCCTATTCAGTAAGACCACGATTGAACCAAGCAGTTTCTTTGATTATAACCTTGCTTTCTGCACTGATGAAGCAAAAGACGACTGTGTTAAACAGAATGCACTGACCTGGACAGTTTGAGCTGTGTGAGCTGTACGTCCATGTGGTCAATGACAGCAGGAAGTGGACATCCCTCCACAGCAAGTAGAGAGAAGCTGTTGCCCACGGTGATGAGCCCCAGGTCAACCTCCAGTGCATTGTGTGAGGTGGAGGACTGAGGGATGATGATGAGAGGGGCCTTCAGCCTGATGTCCATGGAGAGACGGAAGCTCTTCTGGGCAAAGTCCCTGATGCTGGAGGCCGCCTTCTCTGCTGCCTGGGCCGTGGCCACACTCAACGCGTCTTTGGCCGTCTGGAAGTTGTTGCTGAAATTCTAAAAGAGACGGAAAACATGGATGAGGGAAGTTCTTTAGCGGAAAGGGCACCAGAAAGGAATCAAAGTGGAGGCCGAGCTAGGACGGCTAAACTTTCCGGAAACTTCTCATGTTTTCCCAGGAATCCCAGTCGGATGATTCCGGAAATTAGTAAGGTATCGCTTAACTGGGAATCATCCAACCAGGATTCCTGAAATTAGTAAGGTATCGCTTAACTGGGAATCATCCAACCAGGATTCCTGAAATTAGTAAGGTATCGCTGAACGGGGAATCATCCAACCAGGATTCCTGAAATTAGTAAGGTATCGGCTGAACTGGGAATCATCCAACCAGGATTCCTGAAATTAGTAAGGTATCGGCTGAACTGGGAATCATCCAACCAGGATTCCTGAAATTAGTAAGGTATCGCTGAACGGGGAATCATCCAACCAGGATTCCTGAAATTAGTAAGGTATCGGCTGAACTGGGAATCATCCAACCAGGATTCCTGAAATGAGTAAGGTATCGCTGAACTGGGAATCATCCAACCAGGATTCCTGAAATTAGTAAGGTATCGGCTGAACTGGGAATCATCCAACCAGGATTATTGAAATTAGTAAGGTATCGCTGAACGGGGAATCATCCAACCAGGATTCCTGAATTAGTAAGGTGTCGCTGAACTGGGAATCATCCAACCAGGATTCCTGAATTAGTAAGGTGTCGCTGAACTGGGAATCATCCAACCAGGATTCCTGAAAAAACCCAGGAACTGAAGAAAGAGAGTCTCTGCACACTTAAATACAAAAATCAGCTTTAAATACTCAAGACCGTTGTCAGAGATTTCTCCAGGACCCACGCTGAGACTCACCAACTCCAGGACCCATGCTGAGACTCACCAACTCCAGGACCCACGCTGAGACTCACCAACTCCAGGACCCACGCTGAGACTCACCAGCAAAGACATGACAAACTCCAGTACCCACGCTGAGACTCACCAACTCCAGTACCCACGCTGAGACTCACCAACTCCAGTACCCACGCTGAGACTCACCAACTCCAGGACCCACACTGAGACTCACCAACTCCAGGACCCACGCTGAGACTCACCAACTCCAGTACCCACGCTGAGACTCACCAACAAAGACATGACAAACTCCAGGACCCACGCTGAGACTCACCAACAAAGACATGACAAACTCCAGGACCCACGCTGAGACTCACCAACTCCAGTACCCACGCTGAGACTCACCAGCAAAGACATGACAAACTCCAGTACCCACGCTGAGACTCACCAACTCCAGTACCCACGCTGAGACTCACCAGCAAAGACATGACAAACTCCAGTACCAACGTTGAGACTCACCAGCAAAGACATGACTAACTCCAGTTCCCACGCTGAGACTCACCAGCAAAGACATGACTAACTCCAGTACCCACGCTGAGACTCACCAGCAAAGACATGACAAACTCCAGTACCCACACTGAGACTCACCAGCAAAGACATGACAAACTCCAGGACCCACGCTGAGACTCACCAGCAAAGACATTACAAACTCCAGTACCCACGCTGAAACTCACCAACAAAGACATGACAAACTCCAGTACCCACGCTGAGACTCACCAACAAAGACATGACAAACTCCAGTACCCACGCTGAGACTCACCAACAAAGACATGACAAACTCCAGTACCCACGCTGAGACTCACCAACAAAGACATGAGAAACTCCAGTACCAACGCTGAGACTCACCAGCAAAGACATGACAAACTCCAGTACCCACGCTGAGACTCACCAACAAAGACATGACAAACTCCAGTACCAACGCTGAGACTCACCAACAAAGACATGACAAACTCCAGTACCCACGCTGAGACTCACCAACAAAGACATGACAAACTTGTGGAGGTAGACGACTTGGACACAGCCCACGTTGAGCTGGACCTTCCCGTCTGTCTTGGAGGTGTCTGCGTAGCCGGCTCCCTCTGTCGCCTTGGGGGTCAGACTCATACTGAAACTAAACACCTCGTCTCCTACGATAGAGATGGCCTGCAACGGAGAACCAAACCGTTACCAGTTAAACTCAACTGCAATATGAATGATATACTGTCGCATCTCCCTCCGTCACTGAAATCTTTCGTGGTTTTACTTCGTGACTTACCTTCTTGTGAATACCTTTTGGGTCAACATTAATGACGATGAAATCCCGAAGGCGGGCGGAGATGTGGGTTTGAGGCCCTTGCATCAGGAGGGATCCATTGAAACCTGTACAACAAGATAAAATGTTGATCTGATGCTAACATCAATTCAGAAAAACGTCAACAGCAAACCACACAAGCATAAGACACTTAAATAACCCCCCCCAAAAAAATTTTTGGGGACTTTCATCATATACAAACCTTGGCTGAAATCCCTTACGAAAGCCCTAGATGATAATCAAATGTAAGTGTAGCTGTATAAAAGACAACATTGTGTAGCCTATGAGTTCTGTACGGGCCTTGAGGGTTCTGTACGGGCCCCTGAGGGTTCTGTACGGGCCCCTGAGGGTTCTGTACGGGCCCCTGAGGGTTCTGTACGGGCCCCTGAGGGTTCTGTACGGGCCCCTGAGGGTTCTGTACGTGCCCCTGAGGGTTCTGTCAGGGTTCTGTCAGCACCTTGTATCTTGATGTCAGCCATGTTGCAGTTCTGATCACACACTAGGACGTTGAACGCCCCCAGCTGCATCATCACCTTCAGGTCGACGACATCACCGTCCGACGGAGAAGCTAGAGCCGCTGTCATGGAAACGGACAGAAAGTCACACAATGATTTCGCTATTGGTTGACCAACCAAAAGAGACATGTAAGATAGTCCCCCTTAGGCCTTCAGAATCTGTTATATCTAATGAAATGAATGGTACGTTTTCATTATTAACACGTGAAAACCAATGCAAAAATATATATACACTGCTCAAAAAAATAAAGATTGACCTGCTGAAACTGCTCAGTGATCCCGACGCAGACGTCGAGGCTGAGTGTGAAAGTGGGTAATGTTTTAGCAGGATGTGGGTGTTTACTTGACATGGCTAAGAGGCCTCTAATCTCATCTACTAACCACGGCTCTGTTTTTCCATCTGTTTATGGGGCAAGATCAAGTCTACAGGATGCAGGGTGTAGGTAGGGTGTGTGTGTATGTACAGTGCTCATTTAGAAAGTATTCAGACCAATTAACCTTTTTACACATTTTGTTAAGTTACAGCCTCATTCTAAAATGGATTAAATACATCCATTTACACACAGTCCACATAATGACAAAATAAAAAAACAGAAATAACTTATTTACATAAGTATTCAGACCCTTTGCTAGGAGACTTGAAATTGAGCTCAGGTGCGTCCTGTTTCCATTGATCATCCTTGAGATGTTTCTACAACTTGATTGGAGTTCCCCTGTGGTAAATTCAACTGATTGGACATGATTTGGAAAGGCACACGCCTGTCTATATAAGGTCCCACAGTTGACGGTGCATGTCAGAGCAAAAACCAAGCCATGAGGTCAAAGGAATTGTCCGTAGAGCTCCAAGACAGGATTGTGTCGTGGCACAGATCTGGGGAAGGGTACCAAAACATTTCTGCAGCATTGAAGGTCCCCAAGAACACAGTGGCCTCCATCATTCTTAAATGGAGGAAGTTTGGAACCCCCAAGACTCTTCCTAGAGCTGGCCGCCCAGCCAAACTGAGCAATCAGGGGAGAAGGTCATTGGTCAGGGAGGTGACCAAGAACACGATGGTCACTCTGACAGAGCTCCAGAGTTACTCTGTGGAGATGGTTGTCCTTCTGAAAGGTTCTCCGATCTCTGCAGCACTCCACCAATCAGGCCTTTATGGTAGAGTGGCCAGATGGAAGCCACTCCTCAGTAAAAAGCACATGACAGCCAACTGGGAGTTTGAGAAAAAAGCACCTAAAGACTCAAGGCCATGAGAAACAAGATTCTCTTGTTTGATGAAACCAAGATTGAACTCTTTGGCCTGAATGCCAAGCGTCACGTCTGGAGGAAACCTGGCACCATCCCTACGGTGAAGCATGGTGGTGGCAGCATCATGCTGTGAGGATGTTTTTCAGCGGCAAGGACTGGGAGACTAGTCAGGATCGAGGGAAAGATGAACGGAGATACTTGATGAAAACCTGCTCCAGAGCGCTCAGGACCTCAGATCTGTAGAGAAGAATGGGAGAAACTCCCCAAATACAGGTGTGCCAAGCTTGTACAGTCATACTCGATGCTGTAATCGCTGCCAAAGGTGCTTCAACAAAGTACTTAGTAAAGGGTCTGAATACTTATGCAAATGTTCCGTTTGTTTATTTGCACACAATTCTAAAAACCTGTTTTGGCTTCATCATTATGGGCTATTGTGTGTAGATTGATGAGGGGAAAAAAAACAATTTAAACCATTTTCGAATAAGGCTTTAATGTAAATAAAATGTGGAAAAAGTCAAGGGGTACGAATATTTTCTGAATGTACTGTATGTAGTACATTAATACTTTCTGAATGTACTATATTGTACACAGTGTATGTAGTACATTAATACTTTCTAAAAGTACTATATGTAGTACATTAATACTTTCTAAATGTACTATATGTACACGGTGTATGTAGTACATGAATACTTTCTGAATGTACTATATGTACAGGGTGTATGTAGTACATGAATACTTTACAAATGTACTATATGAACACGGTGTATGTAGTACATGAATACTTTCTAAATGTACTATATGTAGAACATGAATACTTTCTGAATGTACAATATGTACACGGTGTATGTAGTACATGAATACTTCCTGAATGTACTATATGAAGAACATGAATACTTTCTGAATGTACTATATGTACACGGTGTATGTAGTACATGAATACTTTACAAATGTACAATATGTACACGGTATATGTAGTACATGAATACTTCCTGAATGTACTATATGAAGAACTTGAATACTTTCTGAGTGTACTGTATGTACACGGTGTATGTAGTACATGAATACTTCCTGAATGTACTATATGTAGAACATGAATACTTCCTGAATGTACTGTATGTACACGGTGTATGTAGTACATTAATACTTTCTGAATGTACTGTATGTAGTACATGAATACTTCCTGAATGTACTGTATGTACACGGTGTAGTACATGTGTGTTCATGATGTTTATAAAGGGCTGTCTCTGTGGTGCACGTCCGTAGTGTTTACACTACTACTGTATGAGGTGTGTCGAGTGTACAAAGCAGACGGATCACTAGAAATAGACGCCGATCCCGGACGTTTGAAAAGGTCCCCAGAACGTCAACCCTCAACCAATTCTAAACAATAACCCAGCTCTGGCAGTGAACTGGTGATGCTAGGAGCATCGGTACTCAACCCTCAACCAATTCTAAACAATAACCCAGCTCTGGCAGTGAACTGGTGATGCTAGGAGCATCGGTACTCAACCCTCAACCAATTCTAAACAATAACCCAGCTCTGGCAGTGAACTGGTGATGCTAGGAGCCGGATCCTGCTGCTCAGACCGCTGTGCTACTACCCAGTTCACAACGCTCTAGCATCATGAGAATACTTGATTGGTAATAGCTTGTCCTTTTGAATTATTTTGGTTTTAAGCCTTCCCCCAAACCATAGCCCTAACCTTCACCACTCAGAATGAACACCTAACCTTCACCACTCAGAATGAAGACCTAACCTTCACCACTCAGAATGAATACCTAACATTCACCACTCAGAATGAACACCTAACCTTCACCACTCAGAATGAAAACCTAACCTTCCCACCACCCAGAATGAATACCTAACCTTCACCACTCAGAATGAAAACCTAACCTTCCCACCACCCAGAATGAATACCTAACCTTCACCACTCAGAATGAAAACCTAACCTTCCCACCACCCAGAATGAATACCTAACCTTCCCCACCCAGAATGAATACCTAACCTTCCCCACCCAGAATGAATACCTAACCTTCACCACTCAGAATGAACACCTAACCTTCACCACTCAGAATGACTACCTAACCTTCACCACTCAGAATGAGTTGATTCTGTTTGAACAGAAACGAGGAAAACGAGGACATCTCGCTGGTATAAAGTATGTCTACTGACTTGATGAAGAAAGGCCTTCCTCTCCTTGACCTTGTGCCTAGTTTCCTTCTAAGATGAGTGCAGGCTGTTGAGTGTGTGTATGCTTATAGTGTGTGTCCGTCTGTATGTTTGTGTGTGTGTGTGTGTGTGTGTAAATCTGTACAGTGTGTGTTGTGTCCTTCTGTAAAGTATATTGTGTGTTTACTTGACTTGGCGGAGATGGCTCTGCTGCTCTCCTCAGACTTCTGCTTAGGCTCCTCTGGTGAGGGGGGCAGGCTGCCGGAGGACAGGGCAGAAGACAGGAAGTCTATGGTGGAGAGGAGAGCCTCCGTGTGAAGCAGTAGATCCAGGGAGGTGAAGGTCACCTACAGGAGGGGGAGACGGGGAGAGAGAGAGTAGAGAGAGAGAGAAGAGAGTTGAGAGAGAAGAGATTAGAGAGAGAGTAGAGAAAGAGTAGAGAGAGAGTAGAGAGAGAGTAGAGAGTAGAGAGAGTAGAGAAAGGGGAGAGAGAGTAGAGAGAGAGAGAGAGAGAGAGGGAGAGAGAGAGAAAGAAAGAGAGTAGAGAAAGAGGAGAGAGTAGAGAGAGAGAGAGAGGGAGAGAGAGAGAAAGAAAGAGAGTAGAGAAAGGGGAGAGAGAGCGTAGAGAAAGGGGAGAGAGAGAGGGAGGGGAAAGAGAAAGAGAGAGTAGAGAGAGAGTAGAGAAAGGGGAGAGAGAGAGAGTAGAGAGAGTAGAGAGAGTAGAGAAAGGGGAGAGAGAGAGAGTAGAGAGTAGAGAGAGAGTAGAGAGAGAGTAGAGAGAGAGGGGAAAGAGAGAGAGAGAGAGAGGGGAAAGAGAGAGAGAGAGGGGAAAGGGGGGAGAGAGCGAGGGGAAAGAGAAAGAGAGAGAGCCACTTAACCAAGTCACATGGACTGTGATGATCAGACAGTAAATCAAACGAGCCCTTTGAGGTCTTAAGAGAACAGGAAGATGTCGTCAGGCTTCACAGACCTCTCAGATCCCCATTCAACAACCAGCAGGCTACATTACCACGGCCGCTGCATTTACAAAGGATGCCAGTGAAGGCATAATGTTGTATCTAACATAGACACATATCAGAGCCTTTCCCAGCATTACAACTAGTTCATGCTAGCTTAAAAACAACTGGTTGGAGTCTGGTTGAAATTATGTCATTTTAATTTTGCCCGCTTGGGTGTATAGGACGAATAAATAAACCGTTTAGACATCATTACTTACATTGATCATCTGCTCAGTATTCTTGTGAACAGTGGCAAAGTTTGGCCTATTTCTGTCAGCCTGAGAAGAAAGAAAACAACAAATCAATTAGCAGTCATTTAGGGGTAATGGAAACACAAATCAATTAGCAGTCATTTAGAGGTAATGGAAACAAATCAATTAGCAGTCATTTAGAGGTAATGGAAACACAAATCAATTAGCAGTCATTTAGGAGTAATGGAAACACAAATCAATTAGCAGTCATTTAGGAGTAATGGAAACACAAATCAATTAGCAGTCATTTAGGAGTAATGGAAACAAATCAATTAGCAGTCATTTAGGAGTAATGGAAACAAATCAATTAGCAGTCATTTAGGTGTAATGGAAACACAAATCAATTAGCAGTCATTTAGGAGTAATGGAAACACAAATCAATTAGCAGTCATTTAGGAGTAATGGAAACACAAATCAATTAGCAGTCATTTAGGAGTAATGGAAACACAAATCAATTAGCAGTCATTTAGGAGTAATGGAAACACAAATCAATTAGCAGTCATTTAGGAGTAATGGAAACACAAATCAATTAGCAGTCATTTAGGAGTAATGGAAACACAAATCAATTAGCAGTCATTTAGGAGTAATGGAAACACAAATCAATTAGCAGTCATTTAGGAGTAATGGAAACACAAATCAATTAGCAGTCATTTAGGAGTAATGGAAACACAAATCAATTAGCAGTCATTTAGGAGTAATGGAAACACAAATCAATTAGCAGTCATTTAGGAGTAATGGAAACACAAATCAATTAGCAGTCATTTAGGAGTAATGGAAACACAAATCAATTAGCAGTCATTTAGGAGTAATGGAAACACAAATCAATTAGCAGTCATTTAGGAGTAATGGAAACACAAATCAATTAGCAGTCATTTAGGAGTAATGGAAACACAAATCAATTAGCAGTCATTTAGGAGTAATGGAAACACAAATCAATTAGCAGTCATTTAGGAGTAATGGAAACACAAATCAATTAGCAGTCATTTAGGAGTAATGGAAACAAATCAATTAGCAGTCATTTAGGGGTAATGGAAACAAATCCATTAGCAGTCATTTAGGAGTAACGGAAACACAAATCAATTAGCAGTCATTTAGGAGTAACGGAAACACAAATCAATTAGCAGTCATTTAGGAGTAACGGAAATACAAATCAATTAGCAGTAATGGAAACACAAATCAATTAGCAGTCATTTAGGAGTAATGGAAACAAATCAATTAGCAGTCATTTAGGAGTAATGGAAACAAATCAATTAGCAGTCATTTAGGAGTAATGGAAACACAAATCAATTAGCAGTCATTTAGGAGTAACGGAAACACAAATCAATTAGCAGTCATTTAGGAGTAACGGAAACACAAATCAATTAGCAGTCATTTAGGAGTAATGGAAACACAAATCAATTAGCAGTCATTTAGGAGTAACGGAAACACAAAATCGATCACTATCACAAAACATTAGCAGTCGTTTAAATGCTCAAAATAACACAACGTAGACTTTGACCAGACCTCCTCCTGATCCTTAGAGACACTGCTTTGTTAACTAGGACCACTGGCTTCTAACAACCATTCATTTAGGAAGGTTATATCAACACGTACATCTCACTGAGAAACCCACTGACGGTCATGTTGTCAGGCTGGACGCCAGGCACCACCAAGTCTGGAGTGGGCTCTAGGCCGTGTCTGAAATGGAACCCTACTCCTATATAGTGCACTACTTGTAGCATAGGGCTCTGGTTAGAAGTAGTGCACTGCATAGGGAATATGGTGCCATTTGGGACACACCCCAGGTCTGGAGAGTGCCCTGGTCTATTGTGTTGATAATGACAGAGACAAACAGTGAGAATGTAATGCCCGTCTTGTACAGCATCTCTATAATGAGATTGAGGTTACGGGGTTGAAGATGACATATCTGGGTTGTATTGACACCAGAGCCTGCTGCCTGGCACATATGTCCACAGAGAGAGGACATATGGCTGGGGGTTTCTGAACAGAGAACATGTCCACAGAGAGAGGACATATGGCTGGGGGTTTCTGAACAGAAAACATGTCCACAGAGAGAGGACATATGGCTGGGGGTTTCTGAACAGAGAACATGTCCACAGAGAGAGGACATATGGCTGAACAGAGAACATGTCCACAGAGAGAGGACATTCGGCTGGGGGTTTCTGAACAGAGAACATGTCCACAGAGAGAGGACATATGGCTGAACAGAGAACATGTCCACAGAGAGAGGACATACGGCTGGGGGGTTTCTGAACAGAGAACATGTCCACAGAGAGAGGACATATGGCTGAACAGAGAACATGTCCACAGAGAGAGGACATATGGCTGGGGGGTTTCTGAACAGAGAACATGTCCACAGAGAGAGGACATATGGCTGGGGGTTTATGAACAGAGAACATGTCCACAGAGAGAGGACATATGGCTGGGGGTTTCTGAACAGAGAACATGTCCACAGAGAGAGGACATATGGCTGGGGGGTTTCTGAACAGAGAATATGTCCACAGAGAGAGGACATATGGCTGGGGGTTTATGAACAGAGAACATGTCCACAGAGAGAGGACATATGGCTGGGGGTTTCTGAACAGAGAACATGTCCACAGAGAGAGGACATATGGCTGGGGGTTTCTGAACAGAGAACATGTCCACAGAGAGAGGACATATGGCTGGGGGTTTCTGAACAGAGAACATGTCCACAGAGAGAGAGGACATATGGCTGGGGGGTTTCTGAACAGAGAACATGTCCACAGAGAGAGGACATATGGCTGGGGGTTTCTGAACAGAGAACATGTCCACAGAGAGAGAGGACATATGGCTGGGGGTTTATGAACAGAGAACATGTCCACAGAGAGAGGACATATGGCTGGGGGTTTCTGAACAGAGAACATGTCCACAGAGAGAGGACATATGGCTGGGGGTTTCTGAACAGAGAACATGTCCACAGAGAGAGGACATATGGCTGGGGGTTTCTGAACAGAGAACATGTCCACAGAGAGAGGACATATGGCTGGGGGGTTTCTGAACAGAGAACATGTCCACAGAGAGAGGACATATGGCTGGGGGTTTCTGAACAGAGAACATGTCCACAGAGAGAGGACATATGGCTGGGGGTTTCTGAACAGAGAACATGTCCACAGAGAGAGGACATATGGCTGGGGGGTTTTTGAACAGAGAACATGTCCACAGAGAGAGGACATATGGCTGGGGGTTTCTGAACAGAGAACATGTCCACAGAGAGAGAGGACATATGGCTGGGGGGTTTCTGAACAGAGAACATGTCCACAGAGAGAGGACATATGGCTGGGGGGTTTCTGAACAGAGAACATGTCCACAGAGAGAGGACATATGGCTGGGGGTTTATGAACAGAGAACATGTCCACAGAGAGAGAGGACATATGGCTGGGGGGTTTCTGAACAGCTACAATACTGTATCATTAAATAGAACTACAGTACAATGACCATGGGGATTCTGGGAAAGCGCCTCTTTGCATTTCGAAGAACTCATATGTGAATCTCCTATTTTAGGAAAGGCTCATAAAAGGTGATTAGGTATTTAATGACATGTAATGCTTTCATTTCCAAAGTGATAAAATAATTCCAGACTGTAGGAGGAAAACAAGCACTGTATAGAGCCCTGTGTTTTACAAGGCTTTAAGAACAATAACAACAAGTTATACAAGGCTTTAAGAACAATAACAACAAGTTATACAAGGCTTTAAGAACAATAACAACAAGTTATACAAGGCTTTAAGAACAATAACAACAAGTTATACAAGGCTTTAAGAACAATAATAACAAGTTATACAAGGCTTTAAGAACAATAACAACAAGTTATACAAGGCTTTAAGAACAATAACAACAAGTTTTACAAGGCTTTAAGAACAATAACAACAAGTTATACAAGGCTTTAAGAACAATAAGTTATACAAGGCTTTAAGAACAATAACAACAAGTTATACAAGGCTTTAAGAACAATAACAACAAGTTATACAAGGCTTTAAGAACAATGAGTTATACAAGGCTTTAAGAACAATAACAACAAGTTATACAAGGCTTTAAGAACAATAAGTTATACAAGGCTTTAAGAACAATAACAACAAGTTATACAAGGCTTTAAGAACAATAACAACAAGTTATACAAGGCTTTAAGAACAATAAGTTATACAAGGCTTTAAGAACAATAACAACAAGTTATACAAGGCTTTAAGAACAATAAGTTATACAAGGCTTTAAGAACAATAACAACAAGTTATACAAGGCTTTAAGAACAATAACAATAAGTTATACAAGGCTTTAAGAACAATAACAATAAGTTATACAAGGCTTTAAGAACAATAACAATAAGTTATACAAGGCTTTAAGAACAATAACAACAAGTTATACAAGGCTTTAAGAACAATAACAACAAGTTATACAAGGCTTTAAGAACAATAACAACAAGTTATACAAGGCTTTAAGAACAATAAGTTATACAAGGCTTTAAGAACAATAACAATAAGTTATACAAGGCTTTAAGAACAATAACAATAAGTTATACAAGGCTTTAAGAACAATAACAATAAGTTATACAAGGCTTTAAGAACAATAACAACAAGTTATACAAGGCTTTAAGAACAATAACAACAAGTTATACAAGGCTTTAAGAACAATAACAACAAGTTATACAAGGCTTTAAGAACAATAAGTTATACAAGGCTTTAAGAACAATAACAACAAGTTATACAAGGCTTTAAGAACAATAACAACAAGTTATACAAGGCTTTAAGAACAATAAGTTATACAAGGCTTTAAGAACAATAACAACAAGTTATACAAGGCTTTAAGAACAATAAGTTATACAAGGCTTTAAGAACAATAACAACAAGTTATACAAGGCTTTAAGAACAATAACAATAAGTTATACAAGGCTTTAAGAACAATAAGTTTTACAAGGCTTTAAGAACAATAACAACAAGTTATACAAGGCTTTAAGAACAATAACAACAAGTTATACAAGGCTTTAAGAACAATAACAACAAGTTATACAAGGCTTTAAGAACAATAAGTTATACAAGGCTTTAAGAACAATAACAACAAGTTATACAAGGCTTTAAGAACAATAAGTTATACAAGGCTTTAAGAACAATAACAACAAGTTATACAAGGCTTTAAGAACAATAACAACAAGTTATACAAGGCTTTAAGAACAATAACAACAAGTTATACAAGGCTTTAAGAACAATAACAACAAGTTATACAAGGCTTTAAGAACAATAACAAGTTATACAAGGCTTTAAGAACAATAACAATAAGTTATACAAGGCTTTAAGAACAATAACAATAAGTTATACAAGGCTTTAAGAACAATGACAATAAGTTATACAAGGCTTTAAGAACAATAACAATAAGTTATACAAGGCTTTAAGAACAATGACAATAAGTTATACAAGGCTTTAAGAACAATGACAATAAGTTATACAAGGCTTTAAGAACAATGACAATAAGTTATACAAGGCTTTAAGAACAATAACAATAAGTTATACAAGGCTTTAAGAACAATAACAACAAGTTATACAAGGCTTTAAGAACAATAACAACAAGTTATACAAGGCTTTAAGAACAATAACAACAAGTTATACAAGGCTTTAAGAACAATAACAACAAGTTATACAAGACTTTAAGAACAATAACAACAAGTTATACAAGGCTTTAAGAACAATAACAACAAGTTATACAAGGCTTTAAGAACAATAACAACAAGTTATACAAGGCTTTAAGAACAATAACAACAAGTTATACAACAAGGCTTTAAGAACAATAACAATAAGTTATACAAGGCTTTAAGAACAATAACAATAAGTTAAACAAGGCTTTAAGAACAATAACAATAAGTTACACAAGGCTTTAAGAACAATAACAATAAGTTATACGAGGCTTTAAGAACAATAACAATAAGTTATACGAGGCTTTAAGAACAATAACAATAAGTTATACAAGGCTTTAAGAACAATAACAACAAGTTATACAAGGCTTTAAGAACAATAACAACAAGTTATACAAGGCTTTAAGAACAATAACAACAAGTTATACAAGGCTTTAAGAACAATAACAAGTTATACAAGGCTTTAAGAACAATAACAATAAGTTATACAAGGCTTTAAGAACAATAACAACAAGTTATACAAGGCTTTAAGAACAATAACAACAAGTTATACAAGGCTTTAAGAACAATAACAACAAGTTATACAAGGCTTTAAGAACAATAACAATAAGTTATACAAGGCTTTAAGAACAATAACAACAAGTTATACAAGGCTTTAAGAACAATAACAATAAGTTATACAAGGCTTTAAGAACAATAACAACAAGTTATACAAGGCTTTAAGAACAATAACAACAAGTTATACAAGGCTTTAAGAACAATAACAACAAGTTATACAAGGCATTAAGAACAATAACAATAAGTCTCCATAAGAATAATACATTAAAGCAATATGTTTGTACCATGTTGTGCTGCTACCATGTTGTGCTGCTACCATGTCGTGCTGCTACCATGTCGTGCTGCTACCATGTCGTACTGCTACCATGTCGTGCTGCTACCATGTTGTTGTCATGACGCGTTGCTACCATGTTGTCATGTTGTGTTGCTACCATGTCGTGATGCTACCATGTTGTGCTGCTACCATGTCGTGTTGCTACCATGTCGTGTTGCTACCATGTTGTGCTGCTACCATGTTGTGCTGCTACCATGTTGTGCTGCTACCATGTCGTGCTGCTACCATGTCGTGCTGCTACCATGTTGTTGACATGTCGCGTTGCTACCATGTTGTTGTTATGTTGTGTTGCTACCATGTCGTGTTGCTACCATGTTGTGCTGCTACCATGTTGTGTTGTCATGTATTGCTGCCATGCTATGTTGTCGTCTTAGGTCTCTCTTTGTGTAGTGTTGTCTCTCTTTATGTAGTGTTGTCTCTCTTTATGTAGAGTTGTCTCTCTTTATGTAGTGTTGTCTCTCTTTGTGTTGTGTTGTCTCTCTTTATGTAGTGTTGTCTCTCTTTGTGTAGTGTTGTGTTGTCTCTCTTTATGTAGAGTTGTCTCTCTTTATGTAGAGTTGTCTCTCTTTATGTAGTGTTGTCTCTCTTTATGTAGTGTAGTGTTGTCTCTCTTTGTGTAGTGTTGTCTCTCTTTATGTAGTGTTGTCTCTCTTTATGTAGTGTTGTCTCTCTTTATGTAGTGTTGTCTCTCTTTATGTAGTGTTGTCTCTCTTTATGTAGTGTTGTCTCTCTTTATGTAGTGTTGTCTCTCTTTATGTAGTGTTGTCTCTCTTTATGTAGTGTTGTCTCTCTTTGTGTAGTGTTGTCTCTCTTTGTGTAGTGTTGTCTCTCTTTGTGTAGTGTTGTCTCTCTTTGTGTAGTGTTGTCTCTCTTTATGTAGTGTTGTCTCTCTTTATGTAGTGTTGTCTCTCTTTATGTAGTGTTGTCTCTCTTTGTGTAGTGTTGTCTCTCTTTATGTAGTGTTGTCTCTCTTTATGTAGTGTTGTCTCTCTTTATGTAGTGTTGTCTCTCTTTATGTAGTGTTGTCTCTCTTTATGTAGAGTTGTCTCTCTTTATGTAGTGTTGTCTCTCTTTGTGTAGTGTTGTCTCTCTTTGTGTAGTGTTGTCTCTCTTTGTGTAGTGTTGTCTCTCTTTGTGTAGTGTTGTCTCTCTTTATGTAGTGTTGTCTCTCTTTATGTAGTGTTGTCTCTCTTTATGTAGTGTTGTCTCTCTTTATGTAGTGTTGTCTCTCTTGTTGTGATGTGTGTCTTGTCCTATATTTATATTGTACTTATTTATTTTAATCCCAGGCCCCCGACCCCGCAGGAGGCCTTTTGGTAGGCCGTCATTGTAAATAAGGATTTGTTCTTAACTGACTTGCCTGGTTAAATAAAGGTTAAATAAAAAGGTTAAATAAAGGTTCAATTAAATTAAATTAAAAAAGCAAAGTGCTTATTATTCTTCTGAGTTAGTGTGGACTTTAGGAAGAACTCTCAATCTTTATACAGCCAATGAACACACAGAACACAAGGTAGTACAGCCCTCTAGCCCAGTCTAAACCTCTAGCCAATGAACACACAGAACACAAGGTAGTACAGCCCTCTAGCCCAGTCTATACCTCTATGTCAAATCGAGAACACTAAGTACTATAGACTGGGCTAGAGGTATAGACTGTACTAGAGGTATAGACTGTACTAGAGGTATAGACTGGGCTAGAGGTATAGACTGTACTAGAGGTATAGACTGTACTAGAGGTATAGACTGTACTAGAGGTATAGACAGTACTAGAGGTATAGACTATACTAGAGGTATAGACAGTACTAGAGGTATAAACTGTACTAGAGGTATAGACTGGGCTAGAGGGCTGTACTAGAGGTATAGACTGGGCTAGAGGTATAGACTGTACTAGAGGTATAGACTATACTAGAGGTATAGACTGTACTAGAGGTATAGACTGGGCTAGAGGTATAGACTGGGCTAGAGGTATAGCCTGTACTAGAGGTCAGGACTGGGCTAGAGGTATAGACTGGGCTAGAGGGCTGTACTAGAGGTATAGACTGGGCTAGAGGTATAGACTGTACTAGAGGTCAGGACTGGGCTAGAGGTATAGACTGGGCTAGAGGGCTGTACTAGAGGTATAGACTGGGCTCGAGGTATAGCCTGTACTAGAGGTATAGCCTGTACTAGAGGGCTGTACTAGAGGTATAGACTGGGCTCGAGGTATAGCCTGTACTAGAGGTATAGACTGTACTAGAGGTCAGGACTGGGCTAGAGGTATAGACTGGGCTAGAGGGCTGTACTAGAGGTATAGACTGGGCTCGAGGTATAGCCTGTACTAGAGGTATAGACTGCACTAGAGGTATAGACTGCACTAGAGGTATAGACTGCACTAGAGGTATAGACTGCACTAGAGGTATAGACTATACTAGAGGTATAGACTGTACTAGAGGTATAGACTGTACTAGAGGTATAGACTGTACTAAAGGTCAGGACCGGGCTAGAGGTATAGACTGGGCTAGAGGGCTGTACTAGAGGTATAGACTGGGCTCGAGGTATAGCCTGTACTAGAAGTATAGACTGGGCTAGAGGTATAGACTGGGCTAGAGGTATAGACTGGGCTAGAGGGCTGTACTAGAGGTATAGACTGGGCTAGAGGGCTGTACTAGAGGTATAGACTGGGCTAGAGGGCTGTACTAGAGGTATACACTGGGCTAGAGGGCTGTACGAGAGGTATAGACTGGGCTAGAGGTATAGACTGGGCTAGAGGGCTGTACGAGAGGTATAGACTGGGCTAGAGGTATAGACTGGGGTAGAGGTATAGACTGGGCTAGAGGGCTGTACTAGAGGTATAGACTGGGCTAGAGGTATAGACCGGGCTAGAGGGCTGTACTAGAGGTATAGACTGGGCTCGAGGTATAGCCTGGGCTAGAGGTATAGCCTGGGCTAGAGGTATAGCCTGGGCTAGAGGTATAGCCTGGGCTAGAGGGCTGGGTTAGAGGTATAGCCTGGGCTAGAGGGCTGGGCTCGAGGTATAGACTGGGCTCGAGGTATAGACTGGGCTCGAGGTATAGACTGGGCTCGAGGTATAGACTGGGCTAGAGGTATAGACTGTACTAGAGGTATAGACTGTACTAGAGGTATAGACTGTACTAAAGGTCAGGACCGGGCTAGAGGTATAGACTGGGCTAGAGGGCTGTACTAGAGGTATAGACTGGGCTCGAGGTATAGCCTGTACTAGAGGTATAGACTGGGCTAGAGGTATAGACTGGGCTAGAGGTATAGACTGGGCTAGAGGGCTGTACTAGAGGTATAGACTGGGCTAGAGAGCTGTACTAGAGGTATAGACTGGGCTAGAGGGCTGTACTAGAGGTATACACTGGGCTAGAGGGCTGTACTAGAGGTATACACTGGGCTAGAGGGCTGTACGAGAGGTATAGACTGGGCTAGAGGTATAGACTGGGCTAGAGGTATAGACTGGGCTAGAGGGCTGTACGAGAGGTATAGACTGGGCTAGAGGTATAGACTGGGGTAGAGGTATAGACTGGGCTAGAGGGCTGTACTAGAGGTATAGACTGGGCTAGAGGTATAGCCTGGGCTAGAGGTATAGCCTGGGCTAGAGGGCTGGGCTAGAGGTATAGCCTGGGCTAGAGGGCTGGGCTCGAGGTATAGACTGGGCTCGAGGTATAGACTGGGCTCGAGGTATAGACTGGGCTCGAGGTATAGACTGGGCTCGAGGTATAGACTGGGCTAGAGGTATAGACTGGGCTAGAGGTATAGACTGTACTAGAGGTATAGACTGGGCTAGAGGTATAGACTGGGCTCGAGGTATAGACTGGGCTAAACTGTTCTTTCCATGACAGACTGACCAGGTGAATCCAGGTGAAAGCTATGATCCCTTATTGATGTCACTAGTTAAATCCACTTCAATCAGTGTAGATGAAGGGGAGGAGACAGGTTAAAGAAGGACTTTTAAGCCTTGAGACATGGATTGTGTATGTGTGCCAGTCAGAGGGTGAACGGGAAAGACAACATATTTACGTGTCTTTTAACAGGGTATGATAGTAGGTGCCAGGCGCACCGGTTTGTGTCAAGAACTGCAATGCTGCTGGGTTTTTCACACGGAACAGTTTCTCGTGTGTATCAAGAATGTTCCACCACCCAAAGGACATCCAGCCAACTTGACACAACTGTGGGAAGCATTGGAGTCAACGTGGGCCAGCATCCCTGTGGAACGCTTTCGACACCTTGTAGAGTCCATGACCCGATGAAATGAGGCTGTTCTGAGGGAGAAAGGGAGTACAAGACAATATTAGGAAGGTGTACACTCAGTGTATAACAAAATCAATAGGCATGTCCCACCTTGAAGTATTCCACTTTGAGAAGGTCAGCGCCTGACTCCACAGAGGAACTGATCAGACACAGTGGTTCACCGTTGGAATCTAGAAAACAGTCAAATGAAAATCAATGGCTTTCTGATTTACCAACTAGAACACTGGGATGTATTTCATTCCTAACCAGAATGACCAGACCAGTTTAAAATCATGGTAACTACTGTATTCCTAACCAGAATGTCATGGTAACTACTGTATTCCTAACCAGAATGTCATGGTAACTACTGTATTCCTAACCAGAATGTCATGGTAACTACTGTATTCCTAACCAGAATGTCATGGTAACTACTGTATTCCTAACCAGAATGATCAGACCAGTTTAAATCATGGTAACTACTGTATTCCTAACCAGAATGTCATAGTAACTACTGTATTCCTAACCAGAATGTCATGGTAACTACTGTATTCCTAACCAGAATGACCAGACCAGTTTAAATCATGGTAACTACTGTATTCCTAACCAGATTGTCATGGTAACTACTGTATTCCTAACCAGAATGTCATGGTAACTACTGTATTCCTAACCAGAATGTCATGGTAACTACTGTATTCCTAACCAGAATGTCATGGTAACTACTGTATTCCTAACCAGAATGACCAGACCAGTTTAAATCATGGTAACTACTGTATTCCTAACCAGAATGTCATGGTAACTACTGTATTCCTAACCAGAATGTCAGACCAGTTTAAATCATGGTAACTACTGTATTCCTAACCAGAATGACCAGACCAGTTTAAATCATGGTAACTACTGTATTCCTAACCAGAATGTCATGGTAACTACTGTATTCCTAACCAGAATGTCATGGTAACTACTGTATTCCTAACCAGAATGTCATGGTAACTACTGTATTCCTAACCAGAATGACCAGACCAGTTTAAATCATGGTAACTACTGTATTCCTAACCAGAATGTCATGGTAACTACTGTATTCCTAACCAGAATGTCATGGTAACTACTGTATTCCTAACCAGAATGACCAGACCAGTTTAAATCATGGTAACTACTGTATTCCTAACCAGGATGTCATGGTAACTACTGTATTCCTAACCAGAATGACCAGACCAGTTTAAATCATGGTAACTACTGTATTCCTAACCAGAATGTCATGGTAACTACTGTATTCCTAACCAGAATGACCAGACCAGTTTAAATCATGGTAACTACTGTATTCCTAACCAGAATGTCATGGTAACTACTGTATTCCTAACCAGAATGACCAGACCAGTTTAAATCATGGTAACTACTGTATTCCTAACCAGAATGTCATGGTAACTACTGTATTCCTAACCAGAATGTCATGGTAACTACTGTATTCCTAACCAGAATGTCATGGTAACTACTGTATTCCTAACCAGAATGACCAGACCAGTTTAAATCATGGTAACTACTGTATTCCTAACCAGAATGTCATGGTAACTACTGTATTCCTAACCAGAATGACCAGACCAGTTTAAATCATGGTAACTACTGTATTCCTAACCAGAATGACCAGACCAGTTTAAATCATGGTAACTACTGTATTCCTAACCAGAATGTCATGGTAACTACTGTATTCATAACCAGAATGTCATGGTAACTACTGTATTCCTAACCAGAATGTCATGGTAACTACTGTATTCCTAACCAGAATGTCATGGTAACTACTGTATTCCTAACCAGAATGTCATGGAAACTACTGTATTCCTAACCAGAATGACCAGACCAGTTTAAATCATGGTAACTACTGTATTCCTAACCAGAATGACCAGACCAGTTTAAATCATGGTAACTATTGTATTCCTAACAAGAATGTCATGGAAACTACTGTATTCCTAACCAGAATGTCATGGTAACTACTGTATTCCTAACCAGAATGACCAGACCAGTTTAAATCATGGTAACTACTGTATTCCTAACCAGAATGTCATGGTAACTACTGTATTCATAACCAGAATGTCATGGTAACTACTGTATTCCTAACCAGAATGTCATGGTAACTACTGTATTCCTAACCAGAATGTCATGGTAACTACTGTATTCCTAACCAGAATGACAAGACCAGTTTAAATCATGGTAACTACTGTATTCCTAACCAGAATGTCATGGTAACTACTGTATTCCTAACCAGAATGTAATGGTAACTACTGTATTCCTAACCAGAATGTAATGGTAACTACTGTATTCCTAACCAGAATGTCATGGTAACTACTGTATTCCTAACCAGAATGACCAGACCAGTTTAAATCATGGTAACTACTGTATTCCTAACCAGAATGTAATGGTAACTACTGTATTCCTAACCAGAATGTAATGGTAACTACTGTATTCCTAACCAGAATGTAATGGTAACTACTGTATTCCTAACCAGAATGTCATGGTAACTACTGTATTCCTAACCAGAATGACCAGACCAGTTTAAATCATGGTAACTATTGTATTCCTAACCAGAATGTCATGGTAACTACTGTATTCATAACCAGAATGTCATGGTAACTACTGTATTCCTAACCAGAATGACCAGACCAGTTTAAATCATGGTAACTACTGTATTCCTAACCAGAATGTCATGGTAACTACTGTATTCCTAACCAGAATGACCAGACCAGTTTAAATCATGGTAACTACTGTATTCCTAACCAGAATGACCAGACCAGTTTAAATCATGGTAACTACTGTATTCCTAACCAGAATGTCATGGTAACTACTGTATTCCTAACCAGAATGACCAGACCAGTTTAAATCATGGTAACTACTGTATTCCTAACCAGAATGACCAGACCAGTGTAAATCATGGTAACTACTGTATTCCTAACCAGAATGTCATGGTAACTACTGTATTCATAACCAGAATGTCATGGTAACTACTGTATTCCTAACCAGAATGTCCAGACCAGTTTAAATCATGGTAACTACTGTATTCCTAACCAGAATGTCATGGTAACTACTGTATTCCTAACCAGAATGTCAGACCAGTTTAAATCATGGTAACTACTGTATCCCTAACCAGAATGTCATGGTAACTACTGTATTCCTAACCAGAATGACCAGACCAGTTTAAATCATGGTAACTACTGTATTCCTAACCAGAATGACCAGACCAGTTTAAATCATGGTAACTACTGTATTCCTAACCAGAATGTCATGGTAACTACTGTATTCCTAACCAGAATGACCAGACCAGTTTAAATCATGGTAACTACTGTATTCCTAACCAGAATGACCAGACCAGTTTAAATCATGGTAACTACTGTATTCATAACCAGAATGTCATGGTAACTACTGTATTCCTAACCAGAATGACCAGACCAGTTTAAATCATGGTAACTACTGTATTCCTAACCAGAATGACCAGACCAGTTTAAATCATGGTAACTACTGTATTCCTAACCAGAATGTCATGGTAACTACTGTATTCCTAACCAGAATGTCATGGTAACTACTGTATTCCTAACCAGAATGTCAGACCAGTTTAAATCATGGTAACTACTGTATTCCTAACCAGAATGTCATGGTAACTACTGTATTCCTAACCAGAATGTCATGGTAACTACTGTATTCCTAACCAGAATGACCAGACCAGTTTAAATCATGGTAACTACTGTATTCCTAACCAGAATGTCATGGTAACTACTGTATTCCTAACCAGAATGTCAGACCAGTTTAAATCATGGTAACTACTGTATTCCTAACCAGAATGTCATGGTAACTACTGTATTCCTAACCAGAATGTCATGGTAACTACTGTATTCCTAACCAGAATGTCATGGTAACTACTGTATTCCTAACCAGAATGACCAGACCAGTTTAAATCATGGTAACTACTGTATTCCTAACCAGAATGTCATGGTAACTACTGTATTCCTAACCAGAATGTCCAGACCAGTTTAAATCATGGTAACTACTGTATTCCTAACCAGAATGACCAGACCAGTTTAAATCATGGTAACTACTGTATTCCTAACCAGAATGTCATGGTAACTACTGTATTCCTAACCAGAATGTCATGGTAACTACTGTATTCCTAACCAGAATGTCATGGTAACTACTGTATTCCTAACCAGAATGACCAGACCAGTTTAAATCATGGTAACTACTGTATTCCTAACCAGAATGTCATGGTAACTACTGTATTCAGTATTTAAACATAACAGGCCTTGAGGTTTTAGCCTATACAACATGACACCTCGACAGGTTAAAGCCACCGACCTGAGAACCCCAGGTACATCATAGTGGGCCTCTTGTTGTGGGCCAACATGTCATATGAACGATCATTTTCAACATGTTAAAAGTTTAGCCTATACAACATGACACCTCGACAGGCTAAAGCCACCGACCTGAGAACTCCAGGCACTTCATAGAGATTTTCTTGATGTACGTTGTGGCCACCATGTCGTACTTCCTGACATTGGTGTGGATGCCCAGCTGGGCTACGTGGAGAACCAGGAACGGACTCTCCTTCTGATCTGACCTAGACTTCTTCAGCTTCACAACCACCTGATGGAGAGATACAACCACATTTAAGTCCGCCTTTACTTAACCAGGTTACCAGACGTTCTCTTTTGCAATAACGACCTGACCATATATCGGTAGATAGACAATGAAGGAGATTTGAGACGTAGCAGGGGTAAAGCTGGATGGATTTGGGAGTGTCTAGTTTTCAACGAGTGACGGAAAATAGACACTGTGACGTGTTTAAACTGCATCAACGTCCAACTGTACCAAGAGACATTTTATTTCCCTTGGTGCTTCAGTAAAGGTACTAAAGACACAGCATACAGACCACGGTGTATATTAGCCAGCTAATGACATCACAACGGACCACTGTGTATATTAGCCAGCTAAGGACATCACGACAGACCACTGTGTATATTAGCCAGTTAATGACATCACAACGGACCACTGTGTATATTAGCCAGCTAAGGACATCACGACAGACCACTGTGTATATTAGCCAGTTAATGACATCACGACAGACCACTGTGTATATTAGCCAGCTAATGACATCACAACGGACCACTGTGTATATTAGCCAGCTAAGGACATCACGACAGACCACTGTGTATATTAGCCAGTTAATGACATCACAACGGACCACTGTGTATATTAGCCAGCTAAGGACATCACGACAGACCACTGTGTATATTAGCCAGTTAATGACATCACAACGGACCACTGTGTATATTAGCCAGCTAATGACATCACAACAGACCACTGTGTATATTAGCCAGCTAATGACATCACAACGGACCACTGTGTATATTAGCCAGCTAATGACATCACAACGGACCACTGTGTATATTAGCCAGCTAATGACATCACAACGGACCACTGTGTATATTAGCCAGCTAATGACATCACAACAGACCACTGTGTATATTAGCCAGCTAATGACATCACAACGGACCACTGTGTATATTAGCCAGCTAATGACATCACAACAGACCACTGTGTATATTAGCCAGCTAATGACATCACAACAGACCACTGTGTATATTAGCCAGCTAATGACATCACAACAGACCACTGTGTATATTAGCCAGCTAATGACATCACAACAGACCACTGTGTATATTAGCCAGCTAATGACATCACAACAGACCACTGTGTATATTAGCCAGCTAATGACATCACAACAGACCACTGTGTATATTAGCCAGCTAATGACATCACAACACACCACTGTGTATATTAGCCAGCTAATGACATCACAACACACCACTGTGTATATTAGCCAGCTAATGACATCACAACGGACCACTGTGTATATTAGCCAGCTAATGACATCACAACAGACCACTGTGTATATTAGCCAGCTAATAACATCACAACAGACCACTGTGTATATTAGCCAGCTAATGACATCACAACAGACCACTGTGTATATTAGCTAGCTAATGACATCACAACAGACCACTGTGTATATTAGCCAGCTAATGACATCACAACAGACCACTGTGTATATTAGCCAGCTAATGACATCACAACAGACCACTGTGTATATTAGCCAGCTAATGACATCACAACAGACCACTGTGTGTTTAGGTCGGTAGATAGCTAATGACATCACAACAGACCACTGTGTGTTTAGGTCGGTAGATAGCTAATGACATCACAACAGACCACTGTGTGTTTAGGTCGGTAGCTAGCTAATGACATCACAACAGACCACTGTGTGTTTAGGTCGGTAGATAGCTAATGACATCACAACAGACCACTGTGTGTTTAGGTCGGTAGCCAGCTAATGACATCACAACAGACCACTGTGTGTTTAGGTCGGTAGATAGCTAATGACATCACAACAGACCACTGTGTGTTTAGGTCGGTAGATAGCTAATGACATCACAACAGACCACTGTGTGTTTAGGTCGGTAGATAGCTAATGACATCACAACAGACCACTGTGTGTTTAGGTCGGTAGATAGCTAATGACATCACAACAGACCACTGTGTGTTTAGGTCGGTAGCCAGCTAATGACATCACAACAGACCACTGTGTGTTTAGGTCGGTAGATAGCTAATGACATCACAACAGACCACTGTGTGTTTAGGTCGGTAGATAGCTAATGACATCACAACAGACCACTGTGTGTTTAGGTCGGTAGCTAGCTAATGACATCACAACAGACCACTGTGTATATTAGCTAGCTAATGACATCACAACAGACCACTGTGTGTTTAGGTCGGTAGATAGCTAATGACATCACAACAGACCACTGTGTGTTTAGGTCGGTAGATAGCGAATGACATCACAACAGACCACTGTGTGTTTAGGTCGGTAGATAGCTAATGACATCACAACAGACCACTGTGTGTTTAGGTCGGTAGCCAGCTAATGACATCACAACAGACCACTGTGTGTTTAGGTCGGTAGATAGCTAATGACATCACAACAGACCACTGTGTGTTTAGGTCGGTAGCTAGCTAATGACATCACAACAGACCACTGTGTATATTAGCTAGCTAATGACATCACAACAGACCACTGTGTGTTTAGGTCGGTAGATAGCTAATGACATCACAACAGACCACTGTGTGTTTAGGTCGGTAGATAGCGAATGACATCACAACAGACCACTGTGTGTTTAGGTCGGTAGATAGCTAATGACATCACAACAGACCACTGTGTGTTTAGGTCGGTAGCCAGCTAATGACATCACAACAGACCACTGTGTGTTTAGGTCGGTAGATAGCTAATGACATCACAACAGACCACTGTGTGTTTAGGTCGGTAGCCAGCTAATGACATCACAACAGACCACTGTGTGTTTAGGTCGGTAGATAGCTAATGACATCACAACAGACCACTGTGTGTTTAGGTCGGTAGATAGCTAATAACATCACAACAGACCACTGTGTGTTTAGGTCGGTAGCCAGCTAATGAAATCACAACAGACCACTGTGTGTTTAGGTCGGTAGATAGCTAATGACATCACAACAGACCACTGTGTGTTTAGGTCGGTAGATAGCTAATGACATCACAACAGACCACTGTGTGTTTAGGTCGGTAGATAGCTAATGACATCACAACAGACCACTGTGTGTTTAGGTCGGTAGCCAGCTAATGACATCACAACAGACCACTGTGTGTTTAGGTCGGTAGATAGCTAATGACATCACAACAGACCACTGTGTGTTTAGGTCGGTAGATAGCTAATGACATCACAACGGACCACTGTGTGTTTAGGTCGGTAGATAGCTACCTCCTTAATCTCCATGTTGAGCAGCATATTGACGATGTTGTCTCCCAGTCCTCCTGCATTGGTGACAGCAGCAGGCTGTCCTCCTCCTCCAGCCTCCACAGGTAGACACCCCACCTCATTCCCCTCCAGCTGGTGCTGCTCTGCCTTGTCTAGACATTACCAGCAAAGACATTATCATGTGTTCAATAGACATTATCTCCAGAAATACACGTTCATCTGTTTTGACATCTCTGCTGTGTCTAGCAAAGATTCCAGATTTAAAAAACTTTATTGTTCAATCTTGTGGAACGGAAATTCATATTGAGGCTGTACATGGATGCAATGCATCATCAATTAGCCTGGTTCCAGATCAGTTTAATTGTTTTATTTAACCTTGATTTAAGTAGGCAAGTCAGTTAAGAATAAATTCTTATTTACAATGACGGCCTACCGAGGAAGAGTGGGTTAACTGCCTTGTTCAGGGGAACAGTGGGTTAACTGCCTTGTTCAGGGGAACAGTGGGTTAACTGCCTTGTTCAGGGGAACAGTGGGATAACTGCCTTGTTCAGGGGAACAGTGGGTTAACTGCCTTGTTCAGGGGAACAGTGGGTTAACTGCCTCGTTCAGGGGAACAGTGGGTTAACTGCCTCGTTCAGGGGAACAGTGGGTTAACTGCCTCGTTCAGGGGAACAGTGGGCTAACTGCCTTGTTCAGGGGAACAGTGGGTTAACTGCCTTGTTCAGGGGAACAGTGGGTTAACTGCCTTGTTCAGGGGAACAGTGGGTTAACTGCCTTGTTCAGAGGAACAGTGGGTTAACTGCCTTGTTCAGGGGAACAGTGGGCTAACTGCCTTGTTCAGGGGAACAGTGGGTTAACTGCCTTGTTCAGGGGAACAGTGGGTAAACTGCCTTGTTCAGAGGAACAGTGGGTTAACTGCCTTGTTCAGGGGAACAGTGGGTTAACTGCCTTGTTCAGGGGAACAGTGGGTTAAACTACCTTGTTCAGGGGAACAGTGGGTTAACTGCCTTGTTCAGGGGAACAGTGGGTTAACTGCCTTGTTCAGGGGAACAGTGGGTTAACTGCCTTGTTCAGGGGAACAGTGGGTTAAACTACCTTGTTCAGGGGAACAGAGGGTTAACTGCCTTGTTCAGGGGAACAGTGGGTTAACTGCCTTGTTCAGGGGAACAGTGGGTTAACTGCCTTGTTCAGGGGAACAGTGGGTTAACTGCCTTGTTCAGGGGAACAGTGGGTTAAACTACCTTGTTCAGGGGAACAGAGGGTTAACTGCCTTGTTCAGGGGAACAGTGGGTTAACTGCCTTGTTCAGGGGAACAGTGGGTTAACTGCCTTGTTCAGGGGAACAGTGGGCTAACTGCCTTGTTCAGGGGAACAGTGGGTTAACTGCCTTGTTCAGGGGAACAGTGGGTTAACTGCCTTGTTCAGGGGAACAGTGGGTTAAACTGCCTTGTTCAGGGGAACAGTGGGTTAAACTACCTTGTTCAGGGGAACAGTGGGTTAAACTGCCTTGTTCAGGGGAACAGTGGGTTAAACTACCTTGTTCAGGGGAACAGTGGGTTAAACTACCTTGTTCAGGGGAACAGTGGGTTAAACTGCCTTGTTTAGGGGAACAGTGGGTTAACTGCCTCGTTCGGGGGGCAGAACAACATATTTTTTTACCTCGTCAGCTCGGGGATTCGATCTAGCGACCTTTCGGTTACTAGGATCTAGACACTAGGATCTACCTCCAGGCCCTAGTTACACTGTATTTGGTGTGTAAGACACTAGGATCTACCGACAGGCCCTAGTTACAGTGTGTAAGACACTAGGATCTACCTCCAGACCCTAGTTACAGTGTGTAAGACACTAGGATCTACCTCCAGGCCCTAGTTACAGTGTGTAAGACACTAGGATCTACCTCCAGGCCCTAGTTACAATGTGTTTGGTGTGTAAGACACTAGGATCTACCTCCAGTCCCTAGTTACAGTGTGTAAGACACTAGGATCTACCTCCAGGCCCTAGTTACAGTGTGTAAGACACTAGGATCTACCTCCAGGCCCTAGTTACAGTGTGTAAGACACTAGGATCTACCTCCAGGCCCTAGTTACAGTGTGTAAGACACTAGGATCTACCTCCAGGCCCTAGTTACAGTGTTTTTGGTGTGTAAGACACTAGGATCTACCTCCAGGCCCTAGTCACAGTGTGTTCGGTGTGTAAGACACTAGGATCTACCTCCAGGCCCTAGTTACAGTGTGTAAGACACTAGGATCTACCTCCAGGCCCTAGTTACAGTGTGTAAGACACTAGGATCTACCTCCAGGCCCTAGTTACAGTGTGTAAGACACTAGGATCTACCTCCAGGCCCTAGTTACAGTGTTTTTGGTGTGTAAGACACTAGGATCTACCTCCAGGCCCTAGTCACAGTGTGTTCGGTGTGTAAGACACTAGGATCTACCTCCAGGCCCTAGTTACAGTGTGTAAGACACTAGGATCTACCTCCAGGCCCTAGTTACAGTGTGTAAGACACTAGGATCTACCTCCAGGCCCTAGTTACAGTGTGTAAGACACTAGGATCTACCTCCAGGCCCTAGTTACAGTGTTTTTGGTGTGTAAGACACTAGGATCTACCTCCAGGCCCTAGTCACAGTGTGTTCAGTGTGTAAGACACTAGGATCTACCTCCAGGCCCTAGTTACAGTGTGTTCGGTGTGTAAGACACTAGTATCTACCCAGGGCTACTTGTTTCTTGACATCTATGACGTGCTCTTTGCTGCCCTCTCCGATGTTCTCCCTCAGTGTCTTCATCAGGACACCAAAGTCCTCCTGACCTAGAGCCATCTGGAGGGAGGAGATTAAACAGGACAGAAAACATCTTGATTTGGTGCCGATATACAACTAGATCCCATTGAGATCAAACATCTGTGTTTCTAGATCTGTCCTCCTAGAAGGCAACTTCTGTATCCAGAGAACCACCAGCTGTCAGTGGAAGTGGAAACATTTTTATGAAAATAAATACAATGGAAGATGCTCCTACATTCATAGACTTGAGTTCTCCTTGGACCTGTACTCTAGGGTTAGGGTCAGGGTTAGGGTCAGGGTTAGGGTCAGGGTTAGGGTCAGGGTCAGTGTTAGGGTCAGGGTCAGTAAACCTACATTCATAGACTTGAGTTCTCCTTGGACTTGTCCTCTAGGGTTAGGGTCAGTGTCAGAGTCAGGGTCAGTAAACCTACATTCATAGACTTGAGTTCTCCTTGGACTTGTCCTCTAGTGTTAGGGTCAGTGTTAGGGTCAGTGGTAGGGTTAGTGTCAGGGTCAGGGTCAGTAAACCTACATTCATAGACTTGAGTTCTCCTTGGACTTGTCCTCTAGGGTTAGGGTCAGTGTTAGGGTCAGTGTTAGGGCCAGGGTTAGGGTCAGGGGTAGAGGGTCAGGGTCAGTGTCAGGGTCAGTAAACCTACATTCATAGACTTGAGTTCTCCTTGGACCGGTACTCTAGGGTTAGGGTCAGGGTTAGGGTCAGGGTTAGGGTCAGGGTTAGGGGGTCAGGGTCAGTGTTAGGGTCAGTGTTAGGGTCAGTGTTAGGGTCAGTGTTAGGGTCAGTGTTAGGGTCAGTGTTGGGGTCAGTGTCAGGGGGTCAGGGTCAGGGTCAGTGTTAGGGTCAGGGTTAGGGGGTCAGGGTCAGGGTCAGTAAACCTACATTCATAGACTTGAGCATTCCCTGAACCTCTACTCCAGGGATCTTGTTGTACCAGGAAGAGGCCAGGTTCCGTTTGACCAGAAGCTCTAAATTGATTGGCTGAAGGATCTCAATGTCTGTCTGTGGGGAGCCTTGTTTCAGCGTGGTCCTATGGAGAGATGAATAAAGTGTGATTACCCAATCAGAGGACGGACACACACACACACACACACACACACTTCAAATGAGTACGCTAACAATCCGGCTCCAAGGACCATGAAAGAAAGAATGAATGACAACAGCGTTAACACACACACACACACACACCATGTCCTATTTTAGTGCCAAACGTTTCAGTCTCCTCTAATACCTGGACAGTTTGAGCTGAGTGAGTTTGACGTCCATGGTGTCCAACACAGCGGGGAGCGAGAACCCTTCAGCCGACATCAGACTGAAACTGTTGCCCACGGTGATGAGCCCCAGGTCCACCACAAACGCATTGCGTGAGGTGGAGGACTGAGGGATGACGATGAGAGGGGCCTTCAGCTTGATGTCCATGGAGAGACGGAAGCTCTTCTGGGCAAAGTCTCTGACGCTGGAGGCCGCCTTCTCTGCTGCCTGGGCCGTGGCCACACTCACCGCCTCTTTGGCCATCTGGAAGTTGTCCAGAAACGTCTGGGGGGACGAAGGACAGAGACCATGAAGACACTAACACAGCAGGACAGACACACTGAGGTTCTGTATAGTGGTCTAATGGTCAGCCATGGTAAGTCTGGGGGGGGGGCGAAGGACAGAGACCATGAAGACACTAACACAGCAGGACAGACACGCTGAGGTTCTGTATAGTGGTCTAATGGTCAGCCATGGTAAGTCTGGGGGGGGGCGAAGGACAGACACGCTGAGGTTCTGTATAGTGATCTAATGGTCAGCCATGGTAAGTCTGGGGGAGGCGAAGGACAGACACGCTGAGGTTCTGTATAGTGGTCTAATGGTCAGCCATGGTAAGTCTGGGGGGGGGGCGAAGGACAGACACGCTGAGGTTCTGTATAGTGATCTAATGGTCAGCCATGGTAAGTCTGGGGGGGGGCGAAGGACAGACACGCTGAGGTTCTGTATAGTGATCTAATGGTCAGCCATGGTAAGTCTGGGGGGGGGCGAAGGACAGACACGCTGAGGTTCTGTATAGTGGTCTAATGGTCAGCCATGGTAAGTCTGGGGGGGGGCGAAGGACAGACACGCTGAGGTTCTGTATAGTGGTCTAATGGTCAGCCATGGTAAGTCTGGGGGGGCGAAG
This sequence comes from Oncorhynchus mykiss, assembly GCF_013265735.2. Lineage (NCBI taxonomy): Eukaryota > Metazoa > Chordata > Actinopteri > Salmoniformes > Salmonidae > Oncorhynchus > Oncorhynchus mykiss. The sequence continues at coordinate 98,890,396 of NC_048570.1, read as the reverse complement.
GACAGACACGCTGAGGTTCTGTATAGTGGTCTAATGGTCAGCCATGGTAAGTCTGGGGGGGGGGGGGGCGAAGGACAGACACGCTGAGGTTCTGTATAGTGGTCTAATGGTCAGCCATGGTAAGTCTGGGGGGGGGCGAAGGACAGACACGCTGAGGTTCTGTATAGTGGTCTAATGGTCAGCCATGGTAAGTCTGGGGGGGCGAAGGACAGACACGCTGAGGTTCTGTATAGTGGTCTAATGGTCAGCCATGGTAAGTCTGGGGGGGGGGCGAAGGACAGACACGCTGAGGTTCTGTATAGTGATCTAATGGTCAGCCATGGTAAGTCTGGGGGGGGGCGAAGGACAGACACGCTGAGGTTCTGTATAGTGATCTAATGGTCAGCCATGGTAAGTCTGGGGGGGCGAAGGACAGACACGCTGAGGTTCTGTATAGTGATCTAATGGTCAGCCATGGTAAGTCTGGGGGGGCGAAGGACAGACAAGCTGAGGTTCTGTATAGTGGTCTAATGGTCAGCCATGGTAAGTCTGGGGGGGGGGGGGCGAAGGACAGACACGCTGAGGTTCTGTATAGTGGTCTAATGGTCAGCCATGGTAAGTCTGGGGGGGGGCGAAGGACAGACACACTGAGGTTCTGTATAGTGGTCTAATGGTCAGCCATGGTAAGTCTGGGGGGGCGAAGGACAGAGACCATGAAGACACTAACACAGCCGGACAGACACGCTGAGGTTCTGTATAGTGGTCTAATGGTCAGCCATGGTAAGTCTGGGGGGGCGAAGGACAGACACGCTGAGGTTCTGTATAGCGGTCTAATGGTCAGCCATGGTAAGGGAACAATGACAGGGGACGTTATATGTTATACGTAACAAAATGTGAAACTAGGTAATGCAAATGTGTAACCTTAAACCCCGTTTCCTGGAAGTGAATTCACAAAGACAGAGGGAAGGGAACAACGGATGGGAGGAAGCAGGAGGATTTAGGTACCTTAAACCCTGTTTAGTGGAAGTGAATTCACAAAGACAGAGGGAAGGGAACAACGGATGGGAGGAAGCAGGAGGATTTAGGTACCTTAAACCCCGTTTAGTGGAAGTGAATTCACAAAGACAGAGGGAAGGGAACAACGGATGGGAGGAAGCAGGAGGATTTAGGTACCTTAAACCCCGTTTAGTGGAAGTGAATTCACAAAGACAGAGGGAAGGGAACAACGGATGGGAGGAAGCAGGAGGATTTAGGTACCTTAAACCCCGTTTAGTGGAAGTGAATTCACAAAGACAGAGGGAAGGGAACAACGGATGGAAGGAAGCAGGAGGATTTAGGTACCTTAAACCCCGTTTAGTGGAAGTGAATTCACAAAGACAGAGGGAAGGGAACAACGGATGGGAGGAAGCAGGAGGATTTAGGTACCTTAAACCCTGTTTAGTGGAAGTGAATTCACAAAGACAGAGGGAAGGGAACAACGGATGGGAGGAAGCAGGAGGATTTAGGTACCTTAAACCCCGTTTAGTGGAAGTGAATTCACAAAGACAGAGGGAAGGGAACAACAGATGGGAGGAAGCAGGAGGATTTAGGTACCTTAAACCCCGTTTAGTGGAAGTGAATTCACAAAGACAGAGGGAAGGGAACAACGGATGGAAGGAAGCAGGAGGATTTAGGTACCTTAAACCCCGTTTAGTGGAAGTGAATTCACAAAGACAGAGGGAAGGGAACAACGGATGGGAGGAAGCAGGAGGATTTAGGTACCTTAAACCCCGTTTAGTGAAAGTGAATTCACAAAGACAGAGGGAAGGGAACAACGGATGGGAGGAAGCAGGAGGATTTAGGTACCTTAAACCCCGTTTAGTGGAAGTGAATTCACGAAGACAGAGGGAAGGGAACAACGGATGGGAGGAAGCAGGAGGATTTAGGTACCTTAAACCCCGTTTAGTGGAAGTGAATTCACAAAGACAGAGGGAAGGGAACAACGGATGGGAGGAAGCAGGAGGATTTAGGTACCTTAAACCCCGTTTAGTGGAAGTGAATTCACAAAGACAGAGGGAAGGGAACAACGGATGTGAGGAAGCAGGAGGATTTAGGTACCTTAAACCCCGTTTAGTGGAAGTGAATTCACAAAGACAGAGGGAAGGGAACAACGGATGGGAGGAAGCAGGAGGATTTAGGTACCTTAAACCACGTTTAGTGGAAGTGAATTCACAAAGACAGAGGGAAGGGAACAACGGATGGGAGGAAGCAGGAGGATTTAGGTACCTTAAACCCCGTTTAGTGGAAGTGAATTCACAAAGACAGAGGGAAGGGAACAACGGATGGGAGGAAGCAGGAGGATTTAGGTACCTTAAACCCCGTTTAGTGGAAGTGAATTCACAAAGACAGAGGGAAGGGAACAACGGATGGGAGGAAGCAGGAGGATTTAGGTACCTTAAACCCCGTTTAGTGGAAGTGAATTCACAAAGACAGAGGGAAGGGAACAAGGGATGGGAGGAAGCAGGAGGATTTAGGTACCTTAAACCCCGTTTAGTGGAAGTGAATTCACAAAGACAGAGGGAAGGGAACAACGGATGGGAGGAAGCAGGAGGATTTAGGTACCTTAAACCCCGTTTACTGGAAGTGAATTCACAAAGACAGAGGGAAGGGAACAAGGGATGGGAGGAAGCAGGAGGATTTAGGTTATATAGGCCGTTATAAGAGGTTTTATGAAAAATGGCCGTTGAGTGAGATTTGCGTAGCATTTGAAATGAGGAGTGAGATCGGTTGTCACGTTGTGCATAAAAAACATTCCTTTTTCTCCCCCCCCCCCCCCCCCCCCCCCCCCCCGTGCGACGACAAACCACAACGTTCAGAGAGACGTCCAAAGTGCCGACGAGATTTAGAAACAGGAGCAAGAGCCATCACATAGAAAGAGACATGGCTATTAACATCAAGACAAGAGCATCAGGTTCTACTGACCAATCAAATGGTTTACCAGAGCCATTACATAGAAAGAGACATGGCTATTAACATCATGACCGGAGCATCAGGTTCAACTGACCAATCAAATGGTTTACCAGACCGCGTCATCAACAATAGCTCTTTACACACAGCATGTCCCCAGAGAAATATGTTTAGTCAAGATTTCATACATCCCAACAAATCACACATCACGCTATAGTAACTACTCTGTCTCTATATAAATATATCACACATCAAGTTATAGTAACTACTCTGTCTCTACTCTATATAAATATATCACACATCAAGCTATAGTAACTACTCTGTCTCTTCTCTATATAAATATATCACACATCAAGCTATAGTAACTACTCTGTCTCTTCTCTATATAAATATATCACACATCAAGCTATAGTAACTACTCTGTCTCTACTCTATATATATATATATCACACATCAAGCTATAGTAACTACTCTGTCTCTATATAAATATATCACACATCAAGCTATAGTAACTACTCTGTCTCTATATAAATATATCACACATCAAGAGAGGGGTCTGCTGTATCATGCTGATCAACTTCCTGGTTTGAATGAAGGGACCATTTGTCAGACTATAACCTGTCAGCGTTGTAAAATGGGGCATTTCTTAGAGATGAGAGCTATGAAAACACAGCCATAAAACAGTCAAGCTAGGACCCGAAACGCCGACTACCTCTTGAAATACTACCGGACTGAATTACCACTTCCTCTCTGCTGCTTTCATGTTGGTATCTGCATGGCAACTAGGTATCTGCATGGCAACTAGGAATGCTTTTCGTTTTTATGGTTTCGCCCCCACAACCATCGACTTAAAAACGCACAAGGAGGAGTTGGAGGGGGTTGAGCTAGCCTGGACCCAGATCTGTTGGTGCCGTCTAGCCTGGACCCAGATCTGTTGGTGCCGTCTAGCCTGGACCCAGATCTGTTGGCGCCGTCTAGCCTGGACCCAGATCTGTTGGCGCCGTCTAGCCTGGACCCAGATCTGTTGGTGCCGTCTAGCCTGGACCCAGATCTGTTGGTGCCGTCTAGCCTGGACCCAGATCTGTTGGTGCCGTCTAGCCTGGACCCAGATCCTGTCCTTAAACTAGGGCCCTAACCCTGTCCTTAAACTAGGGCCCTAACCCTGTCCTTAAACTAGGGCCCTAACCCTGTCCTTAAACTAGGGCCCTAACCCTGTCCTTAAACTAGGGCCCTAACCCTGTCCTTAAACTAGGGCCCTAACCCTGTCCTTAAACTAGGGCCCTAACCCTGTCCTTAAACTAGGGCCCTGGGCGTAAGGTAGTGGTTAACAGTGCTGTGGTGTCTGGGGGTGATGAAGCTGCAAAACAGAGGGTGCGTGCCATAATCTGTAGTTTAGTGCTGCGCTGCGTGCCATAATCTGTAGTTTAGTGCTGCGCTGCGTGCCATAATCTGTAGTTTAGTGCTGCGCTGCGTGCCATAATCTGTAGTTTAGTGCTGCGCTGCGTGCCATAATCTGTAGTTTAGTGCTGCGCTGCGTGCCATAATCTGTAGTTTAGTGCTGCATGCCATAATCTGTAGTTTAGTGCTGCGCTGCATGCCATAATCTGTAGTTTAGTGCTGCGCTGCATGCCATAATCTGTAGTTTAGTGCTGCGTGCCATAATCTGTAGTTTAGTGCTGCGTGCCATAATCTGTAGTTTAGTGCTGCGTGCCATAATCTGTAGTTTAGTGCTGCGTGCCATAATCTGTTGTTTAGTGCTGCGCTGCATGCCATAATCTGTAGTTTAGTGCTGCGTGCCATAATCTGTTGTTTAGTGCTGCGCTGCCATAATCTGTAGTTTAGTGCTGCGCTGCGTGCCATAATCTGTAGTTTAGTGCTGCGCTGCGTGCCATAATCTGTAGTTTAGTGCTGCGCTGCGTGCCATAATCTGTTGTTTAGTGCTGTGCTGCATGCCATAATCTGTAGTTTAGTGCTGCGCTGCGTGCCATAATCTGTAGTTTAGTGCTGCGCTGCCATAATCTGTAGTTTAGTGCTGCGTGCCATAATCTGTAGTTTAGTGCTGCGCTGCGTGCCATAATCTGTTGTTTAGTGCTGTGCTGCATGCCATAATCTGTAGTTTAGTGCTGCGCTGCGTGCCATAATCTGTAGTTTAGTGCTGCGCTGCCATAATCTGTAGTTTAGTGCTGCGTGCCATAATCTGTAGTTTAGTGCTGCGCTGCGTGCCATAATCTGTAGTTTAGTGCTGCGCTGCATGCCATAATCTGTAGTTTAGTGCTGTGCTGCGTGCCATAATCTGTAGTTTAGTGCTGTGCTGCATGCCATAATCTGTAGTTTAGTGCTGCGCTGCCATAATCTGTAGTTTAGTGCTGCATGCCATAATCTGTAGTTTAGTGCTGCATGCCATAATCTGTAGTTTAGTGCTGCATGCCATAATCTGTAGTTTAGTGCTGTGCTGCGTGCCATAATCTGTAGTTTAGTGCTATACAACATGCCATAAACTGTACCTCATAAGGAGAGTGATACTGAGGATACTGATAGCTATAAGAGGCCTGGAGAAAACACCACAGATTTACAGATACTGAGGACACTGACACCTGGAGAAATTGAAAAATAAAGAGTTCAGATACAAAAGATAAACAAATACATAACAGGATAAATACAAACAGTAAAAAAAAGGAAACAGCCTCTCAGAAATTAAAATAATGTTTTAAGTCTTCCTGGTAACATGAAAGGACTCAAACCGACCTAAACATCCTCATAACGTTCCCCTGTAACATAAAGAGCTGGTTTCCTGGACCAAGATGAAACCTATTTAAGACCATGACCTTGAGAGAATCTCCATTAAAAAGTACGTTTTAGTGGAGGAAATAGGCTTAATCCGCGTGTAGGGAACTGGCACATGGCAAGACACATAGACATAACCCTCATACACGGATCTACATTTCCTAAATGAATGACATAGGTACTATTAAACCATGTTCCACTCAGTGGGGAAGTTGATGTCTCAACGTGTCCTCCAGTTGGGCCCAATTCCATTTCAATTCAGAAAGTAAACAACACTTGAATTCCATTTTTTTATTTTTTTTATTTTATTTTATCCCGATTGAAAAGCATTGAAGATAATTGGAATTTCTGTGTACTTCCTGAATTGATCTGGAATTGATAACGGAATTGAGCCCAGCTCTCGATACCCATCCCTGAGGTCCTCCTCACCAGTAGAGACATGAGGAACTTGTGCAGATAGACGATCTGGATGCAGCCCAGCCTCATGGTAACCTTCCCGTCCACCTTGGAGGTGTCTGAGTAACCCTCTCCCTCCGTAGCGCTGGGATACAGGGACATCTGAAAGCTGAACACCTCCTCGCCCACGATGGAGACGGCCTACAGGATCACACCAGGACATTACAGTATGACAATGATACAGTCTCCCTTGTAATTAAAACAGACCACATTACTACAAACTACCCCCTCAGCTCACTAACGATGTGTGTAATAACAGAACATGGTGTTGGCCAATGGTCTGTACTAGGCAGCAGGGTAGCCTAGTGGTTAGAGCGTTGGACTAGTAACCGGAAGGTTACAGGTTCAAACCCCTGAGCTGACAAGGTCGTTCTGCCCCTGAACAGGCAGTTAACCCACTGTTCCTAGGCCGTCATTGAAAATAAGAATTTGTTCTTAACTGACTTGCCTGGTTAAATAAAGAATAGTACCTAAATGAAAAAGTAGAGTTAACTGAGACAGGACCAATGCAATAGTCATTTTTAAATAAAAAAAAATCACCTTTTTGTGGATGGTTTTGGGGTCGACATCCAGCACCACTATGTCCCTGAGCCTGGCGAACAGCGTTGTCTCTTTGGCCTGGACCAGCACCGACCCATCAATACCTGACGACAGATCAGTCAAGTCAAGTACACTGTATGTAAATCACATGCAGGACAGATACCTACTACTAGAACTACTGAGTCACATCAATACAGCTACCTACTACTAGAACTACATCAATACAGATACCTACTACTAGAACTACATCAATACAGATACCTACTACTAGAACTACATCAATACAGATACCTACTACTAGAACTACATCAATACAGATACCTACTACTAGAACTACATCAATACAGATACCTACTACTAGAACTACATCAATACAGATACCTACTACTAGAACTACTGAGTCACATCAATACAGATACCTACTACTAGAACTACATCAATACAGATACCTACTACTAGAACTACATCAATACAGATACCTACTACTAGAACTACATCAATACAGATACCTACTACTAGAACTACATCAATACAGATACCTACTACTAGAACTACATCAATACAGATACCTACTACTAGAACTACATCAATACAGATACCTACTACTAGAACTACATCAATACAGATACCTACTACTAGAACTACATCAATACAGATACCTACTACTAGAACTACATCAATACAGATACCTACAGATAACTGAAATAAACGTTGGAAGGACATTTTCCAAAACTGGATAAGTAAGTTTATAAGCAGCATAACTCCTCCCCCCACCCTCTCCTTTCAGATGATTGGTCACGTCTTACCTTGTATTGTGATGTCAGCGATGTTCCGCCGGTCATCACACACCTCCACACGGAATGAACCCAGCTTAGCAGACAGCTTGAAGTTCAACACATTGCTGTTTTTCGCTCCTTTCGACACTGAAGGAGGAGGACAACGAAACGACATTTGAACAGAGTTTAATACTAGTCTTTAATGGCCATGTGGAGCCCAACATACACTAAATATAGTACAGTGTGGTACAGAACAGTATATTATAGTATGGTACAGAACAGAGTTAATACAAGTCTTTAATGGCCATGTGGAGCCCAACATACACTAAATATAGTACAGAGTGGTACAGAACAGAGTTAATACTAGTCTTTAATGGCCATGTGGAGCCCAACATACACTAAATATAGTACAGAGTGGTACAGAACAGAGTTAATACTAGTCTTTAATGGCCATGTGGTGCCCAACATACACTAAATATAGTACAGTGTGGTACAGAACAGTATATTATAGTATGGTACAGAACAGAGTTAATACAAGTCTTTAATGGCCATGTGGAGCCCAACATACACTAAATATAGTACAGAGTGGTACAGAACAGAGTTAATACTAGTCTTTAATGGCCATGTGGAGCCCAACATACACTAAATATAGTACAGAGTGGTACAGAACAGTATATTATAGTATGGTACAGAACAGAGTTAATACAAGTCTTTAATGGCCATGTGGAGCCCAACATACACTAAATATAGTACAGAGTGGTACAGAACAGAGTTAATACTAGTCTTTAATGGCCATGTGGAGCCCAACATACACTAAATATAGTACAGAGTGGTACAGAACAGAGTTAATACTAGTCTTTAATGGCCATGTGGAGCCCAACATACACTAAATATAGTACAGAGTGGTACAGAACAGAGTTAATACTAGTCTTTAATGGCCATGTGGAGCCCAACATACACTAAATATAGTACAGTGTGGTACAGAAAAGTATATTATAGTATGGTACAGAACAGAGTTAATACTAGTCTTTAATGGCCATGTGGTGCCCAACATTCACTAAATATAGTACAGAGTGGTACAGAACAGTATATTATAGTATGGTACAGAACAGAGTTAATACTAGTCTTTAATGGCCATGTGGAGCCCAACATTCACTAAATATAGTACAGACTGGTACAGAACAGAGTTAATACTAGTCTTTAATGGCCATGTGGAGCCCAACATTCACTAAATATAGTACAGAGTGGTACAGAACAGAGTTAATACTAGTCTTTAATGGCCATGTGGAGCCCAACATACACTAAATATAGTACAGTATACTATAGTATACTATAGTTTGGTATATTATAGTATGGTATAGAACAGTATATTATAGACTGGTATATTATAGTATAGTGTGGTATAGAAGAGTATATTATAGTATGGTATATTATAGTATGGTATATTATAGTATGGTATATTATAGTATGGTATATTATAGTATGGTATATTATAGTATGGTTTAGAACAGTATATTATAGTATGGTATATTATAGATTGGTATATTATAGTATGGTATAGAACAGTATATTATAGTACAGTATGGTTTATTATAGTATGGTATAGAACAGTATATTATAGTATGGTATATTATAGTATGGTATGTTATAGTATGGTATAGTACAGAATATTACATTATATTATGGTATAGAACAGTATTTTATAGTATGGCATAGTACAGTATATTATAGTATGGTATAGTACAGTATGGTATATTATAGTATGGTATAGTACAGTATGGTATATTATAGTATGGTATAGTACAGTATGGTATAGTACAGTATGGTATATTATAGTATGGTATAGTACAGTATGGTATAGTACAGTATGGTCTATTATAGTATGGTATAGTACAGTATGGTATATTATAGTATGGTATAGTACAGTATGGTATATTATAGTATGGTATATTATAGTATGGTATAGTACAGTATGGTATATTATAGTATGGTATAGTACAGTATGGTATATTATAGTATGGTATAGTACAGTATGGTATATTATAGTATGGTATATTATAGTATGGTATAGTACAGTATGGTATATTATAGTATGGTATAGTACAGTATGGTATAGTACAGTATGGTATATTATAGTATGGTATAGTACAGTATGGTATATTATAGTATGGTATAGTACAGTATGGTATAGTACAGTATGGTATATTATAGTATGGTATAGTACAGTATGGTATAGTACAGTATGGTATATTATAGTATGGTATATTATAGTATGGTATATTATAGTATGGTATAGTACAGTATGGTATATTATAGTATGGTATAGTACAGTATGGTATAGTACAGTATGGTATATTATAGTATGGTATAGTACAGTATGGTATATTATAGTATGGTATAGTACAGTATGGTATAGTACAGTATGGTATATTATAGTATGGTATAGTACAGTATGGTATAGTACAGTATGGTATATTATAGTATGGTATAGTACAGTATGGTATATTATAGTATGGTATAGTACAGTATGGTATAGTACAGTATGGTATAGTACAGTATGGTATAGTACAGTATGGTATATTATAGTATGGTATAGTACAGTATGGTATAGTACAGTATGGTATATTATAGTATGGTATAGTACAGTATGGTATATTATAGTATGGTATAGTACAGTATGGTATAGTACAGTATGGTATATTATAGTATGGTATAGTACAGTATGGTATAGTACAGTATGGTATATTATAGTATGGTATAGTACAGTATGGTATAGTACAGTATGGTATATTATAGTATGGTATAGTACAGTATGGTATATTATAGTATGGTATATTATAGTATGGTATAGTACAGTATGGTATATTATAGTATGGTATAGTACAGTGTATTATAGTATGATGTATTAAAGTATAGAAAAGTATATTATTATATATAATATAGTACGGTACAGTACAGTATGGTATAGGACAGTATATTATAGTATGGTATAGAACAGTGTATTATAGTATGGTATATTATAGTATGGTATAGTATGGTATGTTAAAGTATAGAAAAGTATATTATTATATATAATATAGTATGGTACAGTTTAGTACAATACAGTATGGTACAGTACAGTGCAGTATGGTATAGTACAGTACAGTACGGTATGGTATATTATAGTACAGTACAGTATGGTATGGTATATTGTAGTATGGTATAGTACAGTATGGTATAGAACAGTATATTATAGTACAGTATGGTATATTATAGTATGGTATAGAACAGTATATTGTAGTATGGCAGAGTATATTATAGTACAGTATGGTATATTATAGTATGGTATAGTACAGAATATTACAGTATGTAATATTGTATTATAGAATAGTACAGTATATTATAGTATATTATAGTATAGAACAGTATATTATACTATATTATAGTATAGAACAGTATATTATAGTACGGTATAGTGTATTATAGTATGGTGTAGTACAGAATATTACAGTATGTAATATTGTATTATAGACTAGTACAGTATATTATAGTATATTATAGTATAGAACAGTATATTATAGTATAGAACAGTATATTATAGTACGGTATAGTGTATTATAGTATGGTATATTATACAGAATATTATATTATAGTATGGTATAGTATATTAAAGTACAGCATAGTATATTATAGTATAGTATGTTATAGTACAGTATAGTAAATTATAGTACAGTACATTGTAGTATATTAAAGTATAGTATATTATAGCATAATGTATACCTGTCTTCCCCTGTCCAGCCTTCTCCACCTGTTTCTTGGCCTCTCTGTCCTTGGAGGCTGTCAGCTCCTGGGGTACGGCTGTGTTCAGATAGTTGATGGTGGAGAGGAGCGCTTTGGTGTGGAGGAGAAAGTCTAGAGATGACAACTCCACCTGGAGATACAACCATTCATGTTAAAAACTGTACCAATACATATTAATACATAATCAATACAACTAGAACTACTGAGTCACATCAATACAGATACCTACTACTAGGATCCCACTAAAACTACATCAATACAGATACCTACTACTAGGATCCCACTAGAACTACATCAATACAGATACCTACTACTAGGATCCCACTAAAACTACATCAATACAGACACCTACTACTAGGATCCCACTAGAACTACATCAATACAGATACCTACTACTAGGATCCTACTAGAACTACATCAATACAGATACCTACTAGAACTACTGAGTCACATCAATACAGATACCTACTACTAGGATCCCACTAAAACTACATCAATACAGACACCTACTACTAGGATCCCACTAGAACTACATCAATACAGATACCTACTACTAGGATCCTACTAGAACTACATCAATACAGATATCTACTACTAGGATCCTACTAGAACTACATCAATACAGATACCTACTACTAGGATCCTACTAGAGAACTACTGAAACACATCAATACAGATACCTACTACTAGGATCCTACTAGAACTACATCAACACAGATACCTACTAGAACTACATCAATACAGATACCTTCTACTAGGATCCCACTAGAACTACATCAATACAGACACCTACTACTAGGATCCCACTAGAACTACATCAATACAGATACCTACTACTAGGATCCCACTAAAACTACATCAATACAGACACCTACTACTAGGATCCCACTAGAACTACATCAATACAGATACCTACTACTAGGATCCTACTAGAACTACATCAATACAGATATCTACTACTAGGATCCTACTAGAACTACATCAATACAGATACCTACTACTAGGATCCTACTAGAGAACTACTGAAACACATCAATACAGATACCTACTACTAGGATCCTACTAGAACTACATCAACACAGATACCTACTAGAACTACATCAATACAGATACCTACTACTAGGATCCCACAGAACTACATCAATACAGATACCTACTACTAGGGTCGAACTACTACTATGATCCTACTAGAACTACCGAGTCTAACTACTACTAAGATCCTACTAGAACTACCGAGTCTAACTACTACTGGATCCTACTGGGGTCATACGGCTGATCCCACAATCCTAATACTACAATGACTTTCCTTGAACTGGTTATTAACATGAACCTATTATGGGAGCCATTTATTAATATTAAAAAAAGGAAGATATAATTTTCTGAAAAAAACCTATCCTATATATGTATATTTTATCCAGCAAACCTGTGGCCTTTCATCCAGCATCCATACCATAATGACTTGATATCAACCTGGCAACAAGAACATCAAGTCTATTCAGGGATCACTGCACAGTGTGTAAGGCCATGAGAGAGAGCGGGAGAGAGAGAGAGAGAGAGAGTATGTGTGTGTGAGAGTGTGTGTGTGTGTGTGTGTGTGTGTGTGTGTGTGTGTGTGTGTGTGTGTGTGTGTGTGTGAGAGGAGTGTATGTGTGTGTGTGAGAGGAGTGTATGTGTGTGTGAGAGTGTGTGTGTGTCCAAGGCAAAGGCTGCATGACTAAGGTCTCTGACAAACACCTATAACCTTTTCTCAGCTCTCAACAAACACCGGTAACCTTCTCAGCCACCACACTGAAACGGTGCTGTAAAACAGGACTGGAAAGTGATTAACCTATGTCATTAAGATTATTATGGATTTCTGTTTTCCTCACGTTGGTTCTGAAATAGCTGAGTGAAAACCAGACGTGTGCCAACACAAAGACTAGTATTGATTCAAAAAACACTATTTTTGTTTTTTAAGGCGGAGCTTAAACAACCTTCAACCCAACTGTGTAACTCCCTCTGCAGCAATTTGACACGCCAAGAGACTGAATTCTAGGAGGACTGATTAGAACTGAGACTAAGGACTGAATTCTAGGAGGACTGATTAGAACTGAGACTATTGACTGAATTCTAGGACTGATTAGAACTGAGACTAAGGACTGAATTCTAGGAGGACTGATAAGAACTGAGACTAAGGACTGAATTCTAGGAGGACTGATTAGAACTGAGACTAAGGACTGAATTCTAGGAGGACTGATTAGAACTGAGACTAAGGACTGAATCCTAGGAGGACTGATTAGAACTGAGACTAAGGACTGAATTCTAGGAGGACTGATTAGAACTGAGACTAAGGACTGAATTCTAGGAGGACTGATTAGAACTGAGACTAAGGACTGAATTCTAGGAGGACTGATTAGAACTGAGACTAAGGACTGAATTCTAGGAGGACTGATCAGAACTGAGACGAAGGACTGAATTCTAGGAGGACTGATTAGAACTGAGACTAAGGACTGAATTCTAGGAGGACTGATTAGAACTGAGACTAAGGACTGAATTCTAGGAGGACTGATTAGAACTGCGACTAAGGACTGAATTCTAGGAGGACTGATTAGAACTGAGACTAAGGACTGAATCCTAGGAGGACTGATTAGAACTGAGACTAAAGGACTGAATTCTAGGAGGACTGATTAGAACTGAGACTAAGGACTGAATTCTAGGAGGACTGATTAGAACTGAGACTAAGGACTGAATTCTAGGAGGACTGATTAGAACTGAGACTAAGGACTGAATCCTAGGAGGACTGATTAGAACTGAGACTAAGGACTGAATCCTAGGAGGACTGATTAGAACTGAGACTAAGGACTGAATCCTAGGAGGACTGATTAGAACTGAGACTAAGGACTGAATCCTAGGAGGACTGATTAGGACTGCGACTAAGGACTGAATCCTAGGAGGACTGATTAGAACTGAGACTAAGGACTGAATTCTAGGAGGACTGATTAGAACTGAGACTAAGGACTGAATTCTAGGAGGACTGATTAGAACTGAGACTAAGGACTGAATTCCAGGAGGACTGATTAGAACTGAGACTAAGGACTGAATTCTAGGAGGACTGATTAGAACTGAGACTAAGGACTGAATTCCAGGAGGACTGATTAGAACTGAGACTAAGGACTGAATTCTAGGAGGACTGATTAGAACTGAGACTAAGGACTGAATTCTAGGAGGACTGATTAGAACTGAGACTAAGGACTGAATTCCAGGAGGACTGATTAGAACTGAGACTAAGGACTGAATTCTAGGAGGACTGATTAGAACTGAGACTAAGGACTGAATTCCAGGAGGACTGATTAGAACTGAGACTAAGGACTGAATTCTAGGAGGACTGATTAGAACTGAGACTAAGGACTGAATTCCAGGAGGACTGATTAGAACTGAGACTAAGGACTGAATTCCAGGAGGACTGATAAGAACTGAGACTAAGGACTGAATTCCAGGAGGACTGATTAGAACTGATTCTCTATATAGTTTTTAGTATTTTTTAATTTAACATTTGAATGAAACGTTATAATGTGTTTCTGACAGACATGCAGTCTCTTACTGAGGACATGTGATTTATAGTTATTAAATATGGATCAGACCGGTCCTAAGTCTTAGGGATGTAATGCTGAACATACAGTTTAAACAGTATAATCCAGGCTTATCTAGGCTCTAGATGGAGGGTTATTCATTTACAGAGAATTCAGTTGACCTCATATCGTCTGCAGCCCCCCCCCCCCCTCCCTCTTCAAAAAATTGTAATATAGCCAGGTTGAATCATTCTTATGCTCTCACTCCATCCTCTGTAGATCTATAGCTGGGTAACCAATGAGAGGGCAGCACCCTGGAAAGGACCCTGTTCTCACTCCATCCTCTATAGATGTATAGCTGGGTAACCAACGAGAGGGCAGCTTCCTGGAAAGGACCCTACTCTCAGTCTAAATGCTCTCAGTCCATCCTCTGTAGATCTATAGCTGGGTAACCAATGAGAGGGCAGCACCCTGGAAAGGACCCTGTTCTCACTCCATCCTCTATAGATGTGTAGCTGGGTAACCAACGAGAGGGCAGCTTCCTGGAAAGGACCCTGCTCTTAGAAAGCACCATGAAGAGTGGTTGAGGAAGTGGTTAACATAGAACTGGCTCTATACAAATACTGTGGAGCAAAACAAAACATGGTGATGAGGAGATGTGTTAGGGGGGGGGGGGGGGGGGGGGACAAAATACCTTCGCAATAAGAAATCAGCGGTTACCTTGGTTACTCAGAAAAAAACAACAACAAAAACACTACCAATTCATATCACATACCTTCAGGTTTTGCTCAGTGTTGTCAAACGTGGTCTGGAAATTAGGCCCGTTGATATCAGCCTGTAGGAAGGGATAGCATGTCGTTAATACTCACAAACACTTCCTGCTCTAGAAAACAACCACTTAGCTCATATAAGATTTCCATAGAACGAGAGACCCAACGATACAAATATTGGGATTTTTCTTTCTAAAATAAGATATCGTGCTTGTGAACTTGGGCAAAATGCAATAGAGAGAGAGTGAGTGAAAGAGTGAGTGAGTGAGTGAGTGAGTGAGTGAGTGAGTGAGTGAGTGAAAGAGTGAAAGAGTGACAGAAAGAGTGAGTGAAAGAGTGAGTGAAAGAGTGAGTGAAAGAGTGAGTGAGTGAAAGAGTGAAAGAGAGAGAGAGAGAGAGAGAGAGTGAAAGAGTGAGTGAAAGAGTGAGTGAAAGAGTGAGTGAAAGAGTGAGTGAGAGAGTGAGTGAGTAAAAGAGTGAGTGAGCGAGTGAAAGAGTGACAGTGAGAGAGTGAAAGAGTGACAGTGAGAGAGAGAGAAAGAGTGAGAGTGAGAGAGTAGAAGAGAGAGTGAAAGAGAGAGTGAAAGAGTGAGAGAGAGAGTGAAAGAGAGTGAAAGAGAGAGTGAAAGAGTGAGAGTGAAAGAGTGAGTGAGTGAAAGAGTGAGTGAGTGAGTGAGTGAAAGACTGAGTGAATGAAAGAGTGAGTGAGTGAGTGAGTGAAAGAGTGACAGTGAAAGTGTGACAGTGAGAGTGAAAGAGTGAGAGGGAGTGAAAGAGTGAGTGAGTGAAAGAGTGAAAGTGAGTGAGTGACTGAGTGAAAGAGTGAGTGAGTGAAAGAGTGAAAGAGTGAGTGAGAGAGAGTGAAAGAGTGAGTGAGTGAAAGAGTGACAGTGAGAGAGTGAAAGAGTGAGAGTGAGAGAGAGAAAGAGTGAGAGAGAGTGAAAGAGAGAGTTAAAGAGAGAGTGAAAGAGTGAAAGAGAGAGTGAAAGAGTGAGAGTGAGTGAGTGAAAGAGTGAGTGAAAGAGTGAGAGTGAGAGAGCGGAGATATCGATTTGAGACCAACAGGAAGGAGTGACTGGACAAAAGAACCCAGTGAGTAAAACTCCACTTACTTTGGTGTACTCCACTTTGAGCAGGTCTGAGCCGTGCTTGTCTGAGGAGCTGATCAGGTGCAGAGGCTGGTTATTGGAGTCTGGAAATGAACATCATTCATTACTAATCATGTCTGGGGATGCCCATCCCTGTTATAGAGGGATAGAATCAGTTGGACGTTGACATTCATATAAATAATAGCGATTTCCTGTTTACAGACATCCCACGGCCCAGTCTACATCCTACATGGGCTGCTACTACCATGGCTGTACTGAAGTGGAGGACTTAATCCCAGATACAGTCTCTACTGTGGTCCTACTGTGCCTCTGATCTCACAGTAGTCCAGGCCTACTTTACGGAGGTGAGGGTGAAGTCATAGGTCAGGGGTTAGGGTTACTAGTACCTCTGATCTCACAGTAGACCAGGCCTACTTTACAGAGGTGAGGGTGAGGTCATAGGTCAGGGGTTAGGGTTACTAGTACCTCTGATCTCACAGTAGACCAGGCCTACTTTACAGAGGTGAGGGTGAAGTCATAGGTCAGGGGTTAGGGTTACTAGTACCTCTGATCTCACAGTAGTCCAGGCCTACTTTACGGAGGTGAGGGTGAAGTCATAGGTCAGGGGTTAGGGTTACTAGTACCTCTGATCTCACAGTAGTCCAGGCCTACTTTACGGAGGTGAGGGTGAAGTCATAGGTCAGGGGTTAGGGTTACTAGTACCTCTGATCTCACAGTAGACCAGGCCTACTTTACGGAGGTAGGAGGTGATGGTGAGGTCATAGGTCAGGGGTTAGTGTTAGTTAGTTAGGGTTACTGGTACCTCGTATCTCACAGTAGTCCAGGCCTACTTTATGGAGGTAGGATGTGATGGTGAGGTCATAGGTCAGGGGTTAGTTAGGGTTACTGGTACCTCGTATCTCACAGTAGTCCAGGCCTACTTTACGGAGGTAGGAGGTGATGGTGAGGTCATAGGTCAGGGGTTATGGTTAGTTAGTTAGGGTTACAGGTACCTCGTATCTCACAGTAGTCCAGGCCTACTTTACAGAGGTGAGGGTGAGGTCATAGGTCAGGGGTTAGTGTTAGTTAGTTAGGGTTACTGGTACCTCGTATCTCACAGTAGTCCAGGCCTACTTTACGAAGGTAGGAGGTGATGGTGAGGTCATAGGTCAGGGGTTAGTTAGTTAGGGTTACAGGTACCTCGTATCTCACAGTAGTCCAGGCCTACTTTACGAAGGTAGGAGGTGATGGTGAGGTCATAGGTCAGGGGTTAGTGTTAGTTAGTTAGTTAGGGTTACTGGTACCTCGTATCTCACAGTAGTCCAGGCCTACTTTACGGAGGTAGGAGGTGATGGTGAGGTCATAGGTTCTCATCTTGCCCTCTGCTCCCAGCTGAGACACACTGAGGGCTAACAGCGTGTTCTCCTGGTCAGCCTGACGCGTCAACTCCAACAGCACCTGGAGAACGTCACCAAAAACACACCTCAATAACATGATAACGCATTAGACAGTGGTCCTGTGTAGCATAGTGCTTTAGACAGTGGTCCTGTGTAGCATAGTGCTATAGACAGTGGTCCTGTGTAGCATAGCGCTATAGACAGTGGTCCTGTGTAGCATAGTGCTATAGACAGTGGTCCTGTGTAGCATAGTGCTATAGACAGTGGTCCTGTGTAGCATAGTGCTATAGACAGTGGTCCTGTGTAGCATAGTGCTATAGACAGTGGTCCTGTGTAGCATAGCGCTATAGACAGTGGTCCTGTGTAGCATAGCGCTTTAGACAGTGGTCCTGTGTAGCATAGTGCTATAGACAGTGGTCCTGTGTAGCATAGTGCTTTAGACAGTGGTCCTGTGTAGCATAGCGCTTTAGACAGTGGTCCTGTGTAGCATAGCGCTATAGACAGTGGTCCTGTGTAGCATAGTGCTATAGACAGTGGTCCTGTGTAGCATAGCGCTTTAGACAGTGGTCCTGTGTAGCATAGTGCTTTAGACAGTGGTCCTGTGTAGCATAGCGCTTTAGACAGTGGTCCTGTGTAGCATAGTGCTATAGACAGTGGTCCTGTGTAGCATAGCGCTTTAGACAGTGGTCCTGTGTAGCATAGTGCTTTAGACAGTGGTCCTGTGTAGCATAGCGCTTTAGACAGTGGTCCTGTGTAGCTGGGTTGGTAGAGCATAGCGCTATAGACAGTGGTCCTGTGTAGCATAGCGCTATAGACAGTGGTCCTGTGTAGCTGGGTTGGTAGAGCATAGTGCTTTAGACAGTGGTCCTGTGTAGCATAGCGCTTTAGACAGTGGTCCTGTGTAGCATAGTGCTATAGACAGTGGTCCTGTGTAGCTGGGTTGGTAGAGCATAGTGCTTTAGACAGTGGTCCTGTGTAGCATAGCGCTTTAGACAGTGGTCCTGTGTAGCTGGGTTGGTAGAGCATAGTGCTATAGACAGTGGTCCTGTGTAGCTGGGTTGGTAGAGCATAGCGCTATAGACAGTGGTCCTGTGTAGCTGGGTTGGTAGAGCATAGCGCTTTAGACAGTGGTCCTGTGTAGCTGGGTTGGTAGAGCATAGTGCTATAGACAGTGGTCCTGTGTAGCTGGGTTGGTAGAGCATAGCGCTTTAGACAGTGGTTCTGTGTAGCTGGGTTGGTAGAGCATAGCGCTTTAGACAGTGGTCCTGTGTAGCTGGGTTGGTAGAGCATAGCGCTTTAGACAGTGGTCCTGTGTAGCTGGGTTGGTAGAGCATAGCGCTTTAGACAGTGGTCCTGTGTAGCTGGGTTGGTAGAGCATAGCGCTTTAGACAGTGGTCCTGTGTAGCTGGGTTGGTAGAGCATAGCGCATTAGACAGTGGTCCTGTGTAGCTGGGTTGGTAGAGCATAGTGCTATAGACAGTGGTCCTGTGTAGCTGGGTTGGTAGAGCATAGCGCTATAGACAGTGGTCCTGTGTAGCTGGGTTGGTAGAGCATAGCGCTTTAGACAGTGGTCCTGTGTAGCTGGGTTGGTAGAGCATAGTGCATTAGACAGTGGTCCTGTGTAGCTGGGTTGGTAGAGCATAGCGCTATAGACAGTGGTCCTGTGTAGCTGGGTTGGTAGAGCATAGCGCTTTAGACAGTGGTCCTGTGTAGCTGGGTTGGTAGAGCATAGCGCTATAGACAGTGGTCCTGTGTAGCTGGGTTGGTAGAGCATAGCGCTTTAGACAGTGGTCCTGTGTAGCTGGGTTGGTAGAGCATAGCGCTTTAGACAGTGGTCCTGTGTAGCTGGGTTGGTAGAGCATAGCGCTATAGACAGTGGTCCTGTGTAGCATAGCGCTTTAGACAGTGGTCCTGTGTAGCATAGCGCTTTAGACAGTGGTCCTGTGTAGCTGGGTTGGTAGAGCATAGTGCTTTAGACAGTGGTCCTGTGTAGCATAGTGCTTTAGACAGTGGTCCTGTGTAGCATAGTGCTTTAGACAGTGGTCCTGTGTAGCTGGGTTGGTAGAGCATAGCGCTTTAGACAGTGGTCCTGTGTAGCTGGGTTGGTAGAGCATAGCGCTTTAGACAGTGGTCCTGTGTAGCTGGGTTGGTAGAGCATAGCGCTATAGACAGTGGTCCTGTGTAGCATAGTGCTATAGACAGTGGTCCTGTGTAGCATAGCGCTTTAGACAGTGGTCCTGTGTAGCATAGCGCTTTAGACAGTGGTCCTGTGTAGCTGGGTTGGTAGAGCATAGCGCTATAGACAGTGGTCCTGTGTAGCATAGCGCTTTAGACAGTGGTCCTGTGTAGCTGGGTTGGTAGAGCATAGCGCTATAGACAGTGGTCCTGTGTAGCATAGTGCTATAGACAGTGGTCCTGTGTAGCATAGCGCTTTAGACAGTGGTCCTGTGTAGCATAGTGCTATAGACAGTGGTCCTGTGTAGCATAGCGCTTTAGACAGTGGTCCTGTGTAGCTGGGTTGGTAGAGCATAGCGCTTTAGACAGTGGTCCTGTGTAGCTGGGTTGGTAGAGCATAGCGCTTTAGACAGTGGTCCTGTGTAGCTGGGTTGGTAGAGCATAGCGCTTTAGACAGTGGTCCTGTGTAGCATAGCGCTTTAGACAGTGGTCCTGTGTAGCTGGGTTGGTAGAGCATAGCGCTTTAGACAGTGGTCCTGTGTAGCTGGGTTGGTAGAGCATAGTGCTTTAGACAGTGGTCCTGTGTAGCTGGGTTGGTAGAGCATAGTGCTTTAGACAGTGGTCCTGTGTAGCTCGGTTGGTAGAGCATAGCGCTTTAGACAGTGGTCCTGTGTAGCTGGGTTGGTAGAGCATAGTGCTTTAGACAGTGGTCCTGTGTAGCTGGGTTGGTAGAGCATAGCGCTATAGACAGTGGTCCTGTGTAGCTGGGTTGGTAGAGCATAGCGCTTTAGACAGTGGTCCTGTGTAGCTGGGTTGGTAGAGCATAGCGCTTTAGACAGTGGTCCTGTGTAGCTGGGTTGGTAGAGCATAGCGCTTTAGACAGTGGTCCTGTGTAGCTGGGTTGGTAGAGCATAGCGCTTTAGACAGTGGTTCTGTGTAGCTGGGTTGGTAGAGCATAGCGCTTTAGACAGTGGTCCTGTGTAGCTGGGTTGGTAGAGCATAGCGCTTTAGACAGTGGTCCTGTGTAGCTGGGTTGGTAGAGCATAGCGCTTTAGACAGTGGTCCTGTGTAGCTGGGTTGGTAGAGCATAGCGCTATAGACAGTGGTCCTGTGTAGCTCGGTTGGTAGAGCATAGCGCTTTAGCAACACCAGAGTTGAGGGTTCGACTCCCACTGGGGTCACCAATAGAAACATGTATTGCTTTGATTATTGGGTTATTTGAACATTATAGAGAAAAAAATACACAAAAAAACAATTCGTACCGCTCTGACTTCAAACTTGAAGTGTACGTCAGTCAGCTCCTCTGTGACGGAGGGTTGGTGCTCCTCATCCACGGACATATAATATGACTCTCCATCTGAGTCTGAGGAGGAAGATAAATATATAGAGTAATATAGATTACATATAGACTACATAGAGATTACATACAGACTACATACAGACTACATAGAGACTACATATAGATTATATACAGACAACATAGAGACTACATATAGACTACATAGAGACTACATATAGATTATATACAGACTACATAGAGACTACATAGAGACTACATATAGACTACATACAGACTACATACAGACTACATATAGATTATATAGACTACATAGAGACTACATAGAGACTACATACAGACTACATACAGACTACATACAGACTACATAGAGATTACATATAGACTACATACAGACTACATATAGATTACATATAGATTATATATAGATTATATACAGACTACATACAGACTACATACAGACTACATATAGACTACATACAGACAACATATAGATTACATACAGACTACATATAGATTACATACAGACTACATAGAGATTACATATAGACTACATAGAGACTACATAGAGACTACATACAGACTACATATAGATTACATACAGACTACATATAGATTATATACAGACTACATACAGACTACATAGAGACTACATAAAGACTACATACAGACTACATAGAGACTACATATAGATTATATACAGACTACATAGAGACTACATAGAGACTACATATAGACTACATACAGACTACATACAGACTACATATATATTATATAGACTACATAGAGACTACATAGAGACTACATACAGACTACATACAGACTACATACAGACTACATACAGACTACATAGAGATTACATATAGACTACATACAGACTACATATAGATTACATATAGATTATATATAGATTATATACAGACTACATACAGACTACATACAGACTACATATAGACTACATACAGACAACATATAGATTACATACAGACTACATATAGATTACATACAGACTACATAGAGATTACATATAGACTACATAGAGACTACATAGAGACTACATACAGACTACATATAGATTACATACAGACTACATATAGATTATATACAGACTACATACAGACTACATAGAGACTACATAAAGACTACATACAGACTACATAGAGACTACATATAGATTACATACAGACTACATATAGATTACATAGAGATTACATAGAGATTACATATAGACTACATATAGACTACATAGTGTAAAAAGATCACACATACACTGAGTGGACAAACCATTAGGAACACCTTCCTAATATTGATTTGCAACCCCCCCCGTCCTTTTGTCCTCAGAACAGCCTCATTTTGTCAGGGTCATGGACTCTACAAGGTGTTTAAAGTGTTCCACAGGGATGCTGGCCCATGTTGACTCCAATGCCTCCCACAGTTGTGTCAAGTTGGCTGGATGTCCTTTGGGTGGTGGAACATTCTGGATACACACAGGAAACTGTTCAGTGTGAAAAACCCAGCAGCGTTGCAGTTCTTGACATACTACCATACTGTTCAAAAGGCACTTCAATCTTTTGTCTTGCCCATTCACCCTCTGAATGGCACACTATCCATGTCTCAATTGTCTCAAGGTTTAAAAATCCTTCTTTAATCTGTCTCCTCCCCTTCATCTTTAACCTGACTCCTCCCCTTCATCTTTAACCTGTCTCCTCCCCTTCATCTTTAATCTGTCTCCTCCCCTTCATCTTTAACCTGACTCCTCCCCTTCATCTTTAATCTGTCTCCTCCCCTTCATCTACACTGATTTGAAGTGGATTTAACAGGTGACATCAATAAGGGATCATAGCTTTCACCTGGACTGGACAGTTTGTCATGAAAAGAGCAGGTGTTCCTAATGCTTTGTCCACTCAGTGTACATCACCTACAGACGTCTGAAAATAAACAGAACATATCCCATAGTGAAAGAAATGTTCCCACTCATTCATGATTCATCCCATACAATAACAGATGGTCCTTCTATCTCCTGGTCTTTGTTCTTCAGTAACAGATGGTCCATCTATCTCCTGGTCTTTGTTCTTCCTTCTATCTCCTGGTCTTTGTTCTTCCTTCTATCTCCTGGTCTTTGTTCTTCCTTCTATCTCCTGGTCTTTGTTCTTCCTTTTATCTCCTGGTCTTTGTTCTTCAGTAACAGATGGTCCATCTATCTCCTGGTCTTTGTTCTTCCTTCTTCCTCCTGGTCTTTGATTTTCAGTAACAGATGGTGCTTCTATCTCCTGGTCTTTGTTCTTCAGTAACAGATGGTCCTTCTATCTCCTGGTCTTTGTTCTTCCTTCTATCTCCTGGTCTTTGTTCTTCAGTAACAGATGGTCCTTCTATCTCCTGGTCTTTGTTCTTCAGTAACAGATGGTCCTTCTAACTCCTGGTCTTTGTTCTTCCTTCTATCTCCTGGTCTTTGTTCTTCAGTAACAGATGGTGCTTCTATCTCCTGGTCTTTGTTCTTCAGTAACAGATGGTCCTTCTATCTCCTGGTCTTTGTTCTTCCTTCTATCTCCTGGTCTTTGTTCTTCAGTAACAGATGGTCCTTCTATCTCCTGGTCTTTGTTCTTCCTTCTATCTCCTGGTCTTTGTTCTTCAGTAACAGATGGTCCTTCTATCTCCTGGTCTTTGTTCTTCAGTAACAGATGGTCCTTCTAACTCCTGGTCTTTGTTCTTCCTTCTATCTCCTGGTCTTTGTTCTTCAGTAACAGATGGTCCTTCTATCTCCTGGTCTTTGTTCTTCAGTAACAGATGGTCCTTCTATCTCCTGGTCTTTGTTCTTCAGTAACAGATGGTCCTTCTATCTCCTGGTCTTTGATCTTCAGTAACAGATGGTCCTTCTATCTCCTGGTCTTTGATCTTCAGTAACAGATGGTCCTTCTATCTCCTGGTCTTTGTTCTTCCTTCTATCTCCTGGTCTTTGTTCTTCAATAACAGATGATTATTCTATCTCCTGGTCTTTGTTCTTCAGTAACAGATGGTCCTTCTATCTCCTCATCTTTGTTCTTCAGTAATAGTTGCCATGGAAATGCCCTTGATTGTCTGATCTAGTTCAGATGAAGGAGGTTGAGCCGCTGACTCTAAAATACAGTCTTCTTTTACCTGAGGGGGGAGCTGTTGTATTCTGTCTTGCACTCGACATCGACTCACCGTCCCCAACAGACAACTCTGAGTCGTGGCATCCATTTTAGACAAAGACCAGGGGATAGGAGGAGCATCCCATCTAGGATCAGATTACCTGACGCTCAATTATAACCGTTAAGAGTGGTCAGATAACAGCAGACCCTGGATCAGTTCCTGCAGAAACAGTTTAGTGAAGAACCAACCCCCCCCACCTGTCTCTAATGCATCCAGGAGGACGGTAGACTGTAAACCCAGGATGTTGGGCCTGGCCTCAGACAAACACAGCATCTAGTGGAAACAAGATGGGAGGGGGAAGAAAACAGTTGATTGCCAATCCTATTACTATTAGACATGATGAACTGTACCAATATAATGGGTGTGTGTAGGTTACTCTACTGGTGAACTGGGTCATACCAACTGTACCAATATAATGGGTGTGTGTAGAGGATACTCTACTGTACCAATATAATGGGTGTGTGTAGAGGTTACTCTACTGGTGAACTGGGTCATACCAACTGTACCAATATAATGGGTGTGTGTGTAGGTTACTCTACTGGTGAACTGGGTCATACCAACTGTACCAATATAATGGGTGTGTGTAGAGGTTACTCTTCTGGTGAACTGGGTCATACCAACTGTACCAATATAATGGGTGTGTGTAGAGGTTACACTACTGGTGAACTGGGGCATACCAACTGTACCAATATAATGGGTGTGTGTAGGTTACTCTACTGTACCAATATAATGGGTGTGTGTAGGCTACTCTACTGGTGAACTGGGTCATACCAACTGTACCAATATAATGGGTGTATGTAGGCTACTCTACTGTACCAATATAATGGGTGTGTGTAGGTTACTCTACTGGTGAACTGGGTCATACCAACTGTACCAATATAATGGGTGTGTGTAGGTTACTCTACTGGTGACCTGGGGCATACCAACTATACCAATATAATGGGTGTGTGTAGACTACTCTACTGTACCAATATAATGGGTGTGTGTAGGTTACTCTACTGTACCAATATAATGGGTGTGTGTAGGTTACTCTACTGTACCAATATAATGGGTTACTCTACTGTACCAATATAATGGGTGTGTGTAGGTTACTCTACTGTACCAATATAATTGGTGTGTGTAGGTTACTCTACTGTACCAATATAATGGGTGTGTGTAGAAGATACTCTACTGGTGAACTGGGGCATACCAACTGTACCAATATAATGGGTGTGTAGGTTACTCTACTGTACCAATATAATGGGTGTGTGTAGGTTACTCTACTGTACCAATATAATTGGTGTGTGTAGAGGTTACTCTACTGGTGAACTGGGGCATACCAACTGTACCGTCTGGGTGGGGGTGGAAGGGGTGGAATCACTCTGGGGCATACCAACTGTACCTTCTGGGTGGGGGTGGAGTCACTCTGGGGCATACCAACTGTACCTTATGGGTGGGGGTAGAAGGGGTGGAATCACTCTGGGGCATACCAACTGTACCTTCTGGGTGGGGGTAGAAGGGGTGGAACCACTCTGGGGCATACCAACTGTACCTTCTGGGTGGGGGTAGAAGGGGTGGAATCACTCTGGGGCATACCAACTGTACCTTCTGGGTGGGGGTGGAACCACTCTGGGGCATACCAACTGTACCTTCTGGGTGGGGGTGGAAGGGGTGGAATCACTCTGGGGCATACCAACTGTACCTTCTGGGTGGGGGTAGAAGGGGTGGAACCACTCTGGGGCATACCTACTGTACCTTCTGGGTGGGGGTAGAAGGGGTGGAATCACTCTGGGGCATACCAACTGTACCTTCTGGGTGGGGGTGGAAGGGGTGGAATCACTCTGGGGCATACCAACTGTACCTTCTGGGTGGGGGTGGAAGGGGTGGAATCACTCTGGGGCATACCAACTGTACCTTCTGGGTGGGGGTGGAAGGGGTGGAATCACTCTGGGGCATACCAACTGTACCTTCTGGGTGGGGGTGGAAGGGGTGGAATCACTCTGGGGCATACCAACTGTACCTTCTGGGTGGGGGTGGAATCACTCTGGGGCATACCAACTGTACCTTCTGGGTGGGGGTGGAAGGGGTGGAATCACTCTGGGGCATACCAACTGTACCTTCTGGGTGGGGGTGGAAGGGGTGGAATCCCTTTGGGGCATACCAACTGTACCTTCTGGGTGGGGGTGGAAGGGGTGGAATCACTCTGGGGCAGGGGGATGCTGTTGACCAGGTCCAACACACCCTGGATCTTCTGGTCTGAGATCTTCACATGGAGGAGAGGCAGTTCTCCAGACACCTTGAATCTGGAACACAGTAGATACCCGAGGTTTACTAATCTGGAACACAGTAGGTACCATACCCGAGGTTTACTAATCTGGAACACAGTAGGTACCAGAGGTTTACTAATCTGGAACACAGTAGGTACCAGAGGTTTACTAATCTGGAACACAGTAGGTACCAGAGGTTTACTAATCTGGAACACAGTAGGTACCAGAGGTTTACTAATCTGGAACACAGTAGGTACCATACCAGAGGTTTACTAATCTGGAACACAGCAGGTACCAGAGGTTTACTAATCTGGAACACAGTAGGTACCAGAGGTTTACTAATCTGGAACACAGTAGGTACCAGAGGTTTACTAATCTGGAACACAGTAGGTACCATACCAGAGGTTTACTAATCTGGAACACAGCAGGTATCCGGAGGTTTACTAATCTGGAACACAGTAGGTACCAGAGGTTTACTAATCTGGAACACAGTAGGTACCATACCAGAGGTTTACTAATCTGGAACACAGCAGGTACCAGAGGTTTACTAATCTGGAACACAGTAGGTACCAGAGGTTTACTAATCTGGAACACAGTAGGTACCATACCAGAGGTTTACTAATCTGGAACACAGCAGGTACCAGAGGTTTACTAATCTGGAACACAGTAGGTACCAGAGGTTTACTAATCTGGAACACAGTAGGTACCAGAGGTTTACTAATCTGGAACACAGTAGGTACCATACCAGAGGTTTACTAATCTGGAACACAGTAGGTACCAGAGGTTTACTAATCTGGAACACAGTAGGTACCAGAGGTTTACTAATCTGGAACACAGTAGGTACCATACCAGAGGTTTACTAATCTGGAACACAGCAGGTACCAGAGGTTTACTAATCTGGAACACAGTAGGTACCAGAGGTTTACTAATCTGGAACACAGTAGGTACCATACCAGAGGTTTACTAATCTGGAACACAGCAGGTACCAGAGGTTTACTAATCTGGAACACAGTAGGTACCAGAGGTTTACTAATCTGGAACACAGTAGGTACCATACCAGAGGTTTACTAATCTGGAACACAGTAGATACCAGAGGTTTACAAATCTGGAACAAAGTAGGTACCATACCAGAGGTTTACAAATCTGGAACACAGTAGGTACCATACCAGAGGTTTACTAATCTGGAACACAGTAGGTACCAGAGGTTTACTAATCTGGAACACAGTAGGTACCATACCAGAGGTTTACTAATCTGGAACACAGTAGGTACCAGAGGTTTACTAATCTGGAACACAGTAGGTACCAGAGGTTTACTAATCTGGAACACAGTAGGTACCAGAGGTTTACTAATCTGGAACACAGTAGATACCAGAGGTTTACTAATCTGGAACACAGTAGATACCAGAGGTTTACTAATCTGGAACACAGTAGGTACCATACCAGAGGTTTACTAATCTGGAACACAGTAGGTACCATACCAGAGGTTTACTAATCTGGAACACAGTAGGTACCAGAGGTTTACTAATCTGGAACACAGTAGATACCAGAGGTTTACTAATCTGGAACACAGTAGGTACCAGAGGTTTACTAATCTGGAACACAGTAGATACCAGAGGTTTACAAATCTGGAACACAGTAGGTACCATACCAGAGGTTTACAAATCTGGAACACAGTAGGTACCATACCAGATGTTTACAAATCTGGAACACAGTAGGTACCATACCAGAGGTTTACTAATCTGGAACACAGTAGGTACCAGAGGTTTACTAATCTGGAACACAGTAGGTACCATACCAGAGGTTTACTAATCTGGAACACAGTAGGTACCAGAGGTTTACTAATCTGGAACACAGTAGGTACCAGAGGTTTACTAATCTGGAACACAGTAGGTACCATACCAGAGGTTTACTAATCTGGAACACAGCAGGTACCAGAGGTTTACTAATCTGGAACACAGTAGATACCATACCAGAGGTTTACTAATCTGGAACACAGTAGGTACCAGAGGTTTACTAATCTGGAACACAGTAGATACCTGAGGTTTACTAATCTGGAACACAGTAGATACCAGAGGTTTACAAATCTGGAACACAGTAGGTACCAGAGGTTTACTAATCTGGAACACTCAGCCCCCCCAGTCTGGTGTTACCTGGCTCAGCCCCCCCAGTCTGGTGTTACCTGGCTCAGCCCCCCCAGTCTGGTGTTACCTGGCTCAGCCCCCCCAGTCTGGTGTTACCTGGCTCAGCCCCCCCAGTCTGGTGTTACCTGGACATCCTGGTGTCCTTCTCCACCATGCATTTGGCCAGCTGGAGGCTGAAGTCCATGGGCTGCAGGATGTGCTGTATAGAGGAACCACGTTGACGGGCCGTCTTCCACTCCTCACCTGTAGGGACAGAGACCGGAAGAGTGGGGGACAGAGCTCAGTGGGGGACAGACCGGGACAGAGCTCAGTGGGGACAGAGACCGGAACAGTGGGGGACAGACCGGAACAATGGGGAACAGAGCTCAGTGGGGGACAGACCGGAACAGTGAGGGACAGACCGGAACAGTGAGGGACAAGAGCTCAGTGGGGACAGACCGGAACAGTGGAGGACAGAGCTCAGTGGGGGACAGACCGGAACAGTGGGGGACAGAGCTCAGTGGGGACAGACCGGAACAGTGGGGGACAGAGCTCAGTGGGGGACAGACCGGAACAGTGGGGGACAGAGCTCAGTGGGGACAGACCGGAACAGTGAGGGACAGAGCTCAGTAGGGACAGACCGGAACAGTGGGGGACAGAGCTCAGTGGGGACAGACCGGAACAGTGGGGGACAGAGCTCAGTGGGGACAGACCGGAACAGTGAGGGACAGAGCTCAGTGGGGACAGACCGGAACAGTGGGGGACAGAGCTCAGTGGGGACAGACCGGAACAGTGAGGGACAGAGCTCAGTGGGGACAGAGACCGGAAGAGTGGGGGACAGAGATCAGTGGGGACAGAGACCGGAACAGTGAGGGACAGACCGGAACAGTGGGGGACAGACCGGAACAGTGGGGGACAGACCGGAACAGTGGGGGACAGACCGGAACAGTGGGGGACAGACCGGAACAGTGGGGGACAGACCAGAACAGTGGGGGACAGAGCTCAGTGGGGACAGAGCTCAGTGGGGACAGACCGGAACAGTGGGGGACAGAGCTCAGTGGGGCCAGACCGGAACAGTGAGGGACAGAGCTCAGTGGGGACAGAGACAGAAACAGTGAGGGACAGAGCTCAGTGGACAGAGACAGAAACAGTGAGGGACAGAGCTCAGTGGGGACAGAGACAGAAACCGTGAGGGACAGAGCTCAGTGGACAGAGATAGAAACAGTGAGGGACAGAGCTCAGTGGGGACAGAGACAGAAACCGTGAGGGACAGAGCTCAGTGGACAGAGACAGAAACAGTGAGGGACAGAGCTCAGTGGACAGAGACAGAAACAGTGAGGGACAGAGCTCAGTGGACAGAGACAGAAACAGTGAGGGACAGAGCTCAGTGGACAGAGACAGAAACAGTGAGGGACAGAGCTCAGTGGACAGAGACAGAAACAGTGAGGGACAGAGCTCAGTGGGGACAGAGACAGAAACAGTGAGGGACAGAGCTCAGTGGGGACAGAGACAGAAACAGTGAGGGACAGAGCTCAGTGGGGACAGAGACAGAAACAGTGAGGGACAGAGCTCAGTGGACAGAGACAGAAACAGTGAGGGACAGAGCTCAGTGTGCATTGCAGCTCACAAGGCAGTAGACTGAGTGAGTGTTTGTTCCATAATGACATTAACGGGAAAACACTGTTAGTGGGAAGACATCTGAGTGGTTTCATGAGACACAGATGAAAATAACTGTTTGAAATGCAGTAAGGGGGAAGATGCAACAACTAGCATGTTGCTAATATAGAAGATCTATAGATGCAACAACTAGCATGTTGCTAATATAGAATATATACAGATGCAACAACTAGCATGTTGCTAATATAGAATATATATAGATGCAACAACTAGCATGGGTTGCTGATACAGAAGATCTGGAGATCCACAACTAGCATTGGTTGCTAATACAGAAGATCTATAGATGCAACAACTAGCATTGGTTGCTAATACAGAAGAAGTATAGATGCAACAACTAGCATGGGTTGCTAATACAGAAGATATATAGATGCAACAACTAGCATGTTGCTAATACAGAAGATATATAGATGCAACAACTAGCATGGGTTGCTAATACAGAAGATGTATAGATGCAACAACTAGCATGGGTTGCTAATACAGAAGATCTATAGATGCAACAACTAGCATGGGTTGCTAATACAGAAGATATATAGATGCAACAACTAGCATGTTGCTAATACAGAAGATCTGGCGATGCAACAACTAGCATGTTGCTAATACAGAAGATCTATAGATGCAACAACTAGCATGTTGCTAATACAGAATATCTTGTTGGAAGCCTGCCCAGTGGGAAGCCTGCCCAGTGGGAAGCCTGCCCAGTGGGAAGCCCGCCCAATGGGAAGCCCGCCCAATGGGAAGCCTGCCTAGAGGAAAGCCCGCCTAGTGGGAAGCCTGCCTAGTGGGAAGCCTGCCTAGGTGGGAAGCCTGCCTAGTGGGAAGCCTGCCTAGTGGGAAGCCTGCCTAGTGGGAAGCTTGCCTAGTGGGAAGCCCGCCCAATGGGAAGCCTGCCTAGGTGGGAAGCCTGCCTAGTGGGAAGCCTGCCTAGAGGGAAGCCTGCCTAGGTGGGAAGCCTGCCTAGGTGGGAAGCCTGCCTAGGTGGGAAGCCTGCCTAGAGGGAAGCCTGCCTAGAGGGAAGCCTGCCTAGAGGGAAGCCTGCTTCAATTTACCAGTTAGGAAATATAAATAGTAGCTCTGTTTAAACCGTAGACATCAACACCATTTTTAAACACGTAATTGCATTTAGAGTTGTGGCTCAGTGATTTGGCTTATGAAAGGCTGTTTAAGTCCAGCAGCATCGCTGTATGACCAGCAGCCCTGTATGATCAGCTCTAGCAGCACCGCTGTACGATCAGCTCTAGCAGCAGCCCTGTATGATCAGCTCTAGCAGCAGCCCTGTATCATCAGCTCTAGCAGCACCGCTGTATGATCAGCTCTAGCAGCAGCCCTGTATGATCAGCTCTAGCAGCAGCCCTGTATGATCAGCTCTAGCAGCACCGCTGTATCATCAGCTCTAGCAGCAGCCCTGTATGATCAGCTCTAGCAGCACCGCTGTATGATCAGCTGTAGCAGCACCGCTGTATCATCAGCTCTAGCAGCAGCCCTGTATGATCAGCTGTAGCAGCAGCCCTGTATGACCAGCTGTAGCAGCACCGCTGTATGATCAGCTCTAGCAGCACCGCTGTATGATCAGCACCGCTGTATGATCAGCTCTAGCAGCAGCCCTGTATGATCAGCTGTAGCAGCACCGCTGTATGACCAGCTGTAGCAGCACCGCTGTATGATCAGCTGTAGCAGCACCGCTGTATGATCAGCTCTAGCAGCAGCCCTGTATGATCAGCTGTAGCAGCAGCCCTGTATGATCAGCTCTAGCAGCAGCCCTGTATGATCAGCTCTAGCAGCAGCCCTGTATGATCAGCTCTAGCAGCAGCCCTGTATGATCAGCTGTAGCAGCACCGCTGTACGATCAGCTGTAGCAGCAGCCCTGTACGATCAGCTGTAGCAGCAGCCCTGTATGATCAGCTCTAGCAGCAGCCCTGTATGATCAGCTGTAGCAGCACCGCTGTATGATCAGCTCTAGCAGCAGCCCTGTATGATCAGCTCTAGCAGCACCGCTGTATGATCAGCTGTAGCAGCAGCCCTGTATGATCAGCTCTAGCAGCACCGCTGTATGATCAGCTGTAGCAGCACCGCTGTACGATCAGCTGTAGCAGCACCGCTGTATGATCAGCTGTAGCAGCACCGCTGTATGACCAGCACCGCTGTATGACCAGCTGTAGCAGCACCGCTGT
The DNA here is from genome assembly GCF_013265735.2 of Oncorhynchus mykiss. Classification (NCBI taxonomy): domain Eukaryota; kingdom Metazoa; phylum Chordata; class Actinopteri; order Salmoniformes; family Salmonidae; genus Oncorhynchus; species Oncorhynchus mykiss. Next base: position 98,857,478 of record NC_048570.1, on the reverse strand, counting down.
ATGATCAGCTCTAGCAGCAGCCCTGTATGATCAGCTGTAGCAGCAGCCCTGTATGATCAGCTCTAGCAGCAGCCCTGTATGATCAGCTCTAGCAGCAGCCCTGTATGATCAGCTCTAGCAGCAGCCCTGTATGATCAGCTGTAGCAGCACCGCTGTACGATCAGCTGTAGCAGCAGCCCTGTATGATCAGCTGTAGCAGCAGCCCTGTATGATCAGCTCTAGCAGCAGCCCTGTATGATCAGCTCTAGCAGCAGCCCTGTATGATCAGCTCTAGCAGCAGCCCTGTATGATCAGCTCTAGCAGCAGCCCTGTATGATCAGCTCTAGCAGCAGCCCTGTATGATCAGCTGTAGCAGCAGCCCTGTATGATCAGCTGTAGCAGCAGCCCTGTATGATCAGCTCTAGCAGCAGCCCTGTATGATCAGCTCTAGCAGCACCGCTGTATGATCAGCTCTAGCAGCAGCCCTGTATGATCAGCTCTAGCAGCAGCCCTGTATGATCAGCTCTAGCAGCACCGCTGTATGATCAGCTGTAGCAGCAGCCCTGTATGATCAGCTCTAGCAGCAGCCCTGTATGATCAGCTGTAGCAGCACCGCTGTATCATCAGCTCTAGCAGCAGCCCTGTATGATCAGCTCTAGCAGCACCGCTGTATGATCAGCTGTAGCAGCACCGCTGTATCATCAGCTCTAGCAGCAGCCCTGTATGATCAGCTGTAGCAGCAGCCCTGTATGACCAGCTGTAGCAGCACCGCTGTATGATCAGCTGTAGCAGCACCGCTGTATGACCAGCACCGCTGTATGACCAGCTGTAGCAGCACCGCTGTATGATCAGCACCGCTGTATGATCAGCACCGCTGTATGATCAGCTCTAGCAGCAGCCCTGTATGATCAGCTGTAGCAGCACCGCTGTATGACCAGCTGTAGCAGCACCGCTGTATGATCAGCTGTAGCAGCACCGCTGTATGATCAGCTCTAGCAGCAGCCCTGTATGATCAGCTGTAGCAGCAGCCCTGTATGATCAGCTCTAGCAGCAGCCCTGTATGATCAGCTCTAGCAGCAGCCCTGTATGATCAGCTCTAGCAGCAGCCCTGTATGATCAGCTGTAGCAGCACCGCTGTACGATCAGCTGTAGCAGCAGCCCTGTATGATCAGCTCTAGCAGCAGCCCTGTATGATCAGCTGTAGCAGCACCGCTGTATCATCAGCTCTAGCAGCAGCCCTGTATGATCAGCTCTAGCAGCACCGCTGTATGATCAGCTGTAGCAGCAGCCCTGTATGATCAGCTCTAGCAGCACCGCTGTATGATCAGCTGTAGCAGCACCGCTGTACGATCAGCTGTAGCAGCACCGCTGTATGATCAGCTGTAGCAGCACCGCTGTATGACCAGCACCGCTGTATGACCAGCTGTAGCAGCACCGCTGTATGATCAGCTCTAGCAGCAGCCCTGTATGATCAGCTGTAGCAGCAGCCCTGTATGATCAGCTCTAGCAGCAGCCCTGTATGATCAGCTCTAGCAGCAGCCCTGTATGATCAGCTCTAGCAGCAGCCCTGTATGATCAGCTGTAGCAGCACCGCTGTACGATCAGCTGTAGCAGCAGCCCTGTATGATCAGCTCTAGCAGCAGCCCTGTATGATCAGCTCTAGCAGCACCGCTGTATGATCAGCTCTAGCAGCAGCCCTGTATGATCAGCTGTAGCAGCAGGCCTGTATGATCAGCTCTAGCAGCAGCCCTGTATGATCAGCTCTAGCAGCAGCCCTGTATGATCAGCTCTAGCAGCAGCCCTGTATGATCAGCTCTAGCAGCAGCCCTGTATGATCAGCTGTAGCAGCAGCCCTGTATGATCAGCTCTAGCAGCAGCCCTGTATGATCAGCTCTAGCAGCAGCCCTGTATGATCAGCTCTAGCAGCAGCCCTGTATGATCAGCTCTAGCAGCAGCCCTGTATGATCAGCTCTAGCAGCAGCCCTGTATGATCAGCTCTAGCAGCAGCCCTGTATGACCAGCTCTAGCAGCAGCCCTGTATCATCAGCTCTGGCAGCACCACTGTATCATCAGCTGTAGCAGCACCGCTGTATCATCAGCTCTGGCAGCACCACTGTATCATCAGCTGTAGCAGCACCGCTGTATCATCAGCTCTAGCAGCACCGCTGTATCATCAGCTCTAGCAGCACCGCTGTATGATCAGCTCTAGCAGCACCGCTGTATCATCAGCTCTAGCAGCACCGCTGTATCATCAGCTCTAGCAGCACCGCTGTATCATCAGCTCTAGCAGCACCGCTGTATCATCAGCTCTAGCAGCGCCGCTGTATCATCAGCTCTAGCAGCACCGCTGTATGATCAGCTGTAGCAGCAGCCCTGTATGATCAGCTCTAGCAGCAGCCCTGTATGATCAGCTGTAGCAGCAGCCCTGTATGATCAGCTCTAGCAGCAGCCCTGTATGATCAGCTGTAGCAGCAGCCCTGTATGATCAGCTCTAGCAGCAGCCCTGTATGATCAGCTGTAGCAGCAGCCCTGTATGATCAGCTCTAGCAGCAGCCCTGTATGATCAGCTCTAGCAGCAGCCCTGTATGATCAGCTGTAGCAGCACTTCTCTCTCTACACTCATGTTCCTCCAATCAATCAACTGTATTATTATTTCACAACAGGATTTAATTTTCCCTTCTCTCGGAGACAATTTTATTTATCGGCTTTTCATTTCTGGTATCGGCTACTACCGTCTAACGGAACCCCTGGTGTGTGTGTGTCTGTGTGTGTACGTATGTGTGTCTGTGTGTGTATGTACCTGACTTGCTGTAAAGGACCTGGACACTACGTAGCTCCAGTGAGTACTTCTCGTAGGCACGGTCCATAATCTCCTCCAGGGAACTGAAACTGGGTGATAAAGACTGGGGGTTCCCCTGGTCCACACTCACCAGCTACACACACACACACACACACACACACACACACACACACACACACACACACACACACACACACCTTTAAAACTATGACACAATAAAACAATAGGGTGTCTTTGCTGTCAATATTCTAGAACCTGTCTGTTCTCACCTGTAGACTACCAGTCTGTTCTCACCTGTAGACTACCAGTCTGTTCTCACCTGTAGACTACCAGTCTGTTCTCACCTGTAGACTACCAGTCTGTTCTCACCTGTAGACTACCAGTCTGTTCTCACCTGTAGACTCCCCGTCTGTTCTCACCTGTAGACTACCAGTCTGTTCTCACCTGTAGACTACCAGTCTGTTCTCACCTGTAGACTACCCGTCTGTTCTCACCTGTAGACTACCCGTCTGTTCTCACCTGTAGACTACCCCGTCTGTTCTCACCTGTAGACTACCAGTCTGTTCTCACCAGTAGACTACCAGTCTGTTCTCACCTGTAGACCTGTAGACTACCAGTCTGTTCTCACCTGTAAACTACCCGTCTGTTCTCACCTGTAGACCTGTAGACTACCAGTCTGTTCTCACCTGTAGACTACCCGTCTGTTCTCACCTGTAGACCTGTAGACTACCAGTCTGTTCTCACCTGTAGACTACCCGTCTGTTCTCACCTGTAGACTACCCGTCTGTTCTCACCTGTAGACTACCCGTCTGTTCTCACCTGTAGACTACCCGTCTGTTCTCACCTGTAGACTACCAGTCTGTTCTCACCAGTAGACTACCAGTCTGTTCTCACCTGTAGACTACCAGTCTGTTCTCACCTGTAGACTACCAGTCTGTTCTCACCTGTAGACTACCAGTCTGTTCTCACCTGTAGACTACCTGTCTGTTCTCACCTGTAAACTACCCGTCTGTTCTCACCTGTAGACCTGTAGACTACCTGTCTGTTCTCACCTGTAGACCTGTAGACTACCTGTCTGTTCTCACCTGTAGACCTGTAGACTACCTGTCTGTTCTCACCTGTAGACTACCAGTCTGTTCTCACCTGTAGACCTGTAGACTACCAGTCTGTTCTCACCTGTAGACTACCAGTCTGTTCTCACCTGTAGACTACCAGTCTGTTCTCACCTGTAGACCTGTAGACTACCAGTCTGTTCTCACCTGTAGACTACCAGTCTGTTCTCACCTGTAGACTACCCGTCTGTTTTCACCTGTAGACTACCCGTCTGTTCTCACCTGTAGACTACCAGTCTGTTCTCACCTGTAGACTACCAGTCTGTTCTCACCTGTAGACTACCCGTCTGTTCTCACCTGTAGACCTGTAGACTACCTGTCTGTTCTCACCTGTAGACTACCAGTTTGTTCTCACCTGTAACTATCTGTCTGTTCTCACCTGTAGACTACCCGTCTGTTCTCACCTGTAGACTACCAGTCTGTTCTCACCTGTAGACTACCAGTCTGTTCTCACCTGTAGACTACCAAAGTCTATGATCATCAGGTCAGACTTGGCGTGGTAGAAGCCAGACTTGGGCACCAGCAGGTATGAAGGCTTTAGGTCAATCTTCAGGTCCAGAATCTTCCGGGTCTCAATGATGTGAGACAGACCTGCACAGAGGACAAAATCATCCTCAATAGATGTTAGATAATGAAGAACCAGCCAGAGACAAACATCTACCTGGCAGGGTGTGTTTGAGGATGCTTATGACGGTTGGATTAACATCTTATGTAGATGTTATAGAAGCTTTATGAATGCATATGTAAAGTGTTTCCTGTTTCCTGTTCCCACCAGTGGCTGTCATAAAGTGTTTCCTGTTTCCTGTACCCACCAGTGGCTGTCACAAAGTGTTTCCTGTCTCCTGTTTCCTGTACCCACCAGAGGCTGTCAAAGTATTTCCTGTTCCCACCAGTGGCTGTTATAAAGTGTTTCCTGTTTCCTGTACCCACCAGTTGCTGTCATAAAGTGTTTCCTGTTTCCTGTACCCACCAGTGGCTGTCATAAAGTGTTTCCTGTACCCACCAGTGGCTGTCATAAAGTGTTTCCTGTTTCCTGTACCCACCAGTGGCTGTTATAAAGTGTTTCCTGTACCCACCAGTTGCTGTCATAGTGTTTCCTGTTTCCTGTACCCACCAGTGGCTGTTATAAAGTGTTTCCTGTTTCCTGTTCCCACCAGTGGCTGTTATAAAGTGTTTCCTGTTTCCTGTACCCACCAGTGGCTGTCTTGTCCTTAATCTCCTCCAGCTTGGAGAGAGTAGCTGAAGTCAACACCTCCAGGTCCACTCCCTTCCCTGTCTTAAAGAACTCTGCCATGCTGTTCACTGTCAACTGACAGAGAGAGAGACACACACACACACACACACACACTTATTTCCCTGTCTTAAAGAACTCTGCCATGCTGTTCACAGTCAACTGACACAGAGAAACACACACAAGACTTGACCTTAGTGACTTCCGTGACCCCACAAAGGGCAGGAGAGTAACGTACCGTGTGAATTTGAATACAGGCAGGAACTGTAAATAGACTACGTGCATGGAGAATAAACATGGTAATATGCAACATGAAATACTAGCAATAACAGACATTAATACATTGGAGAAGGAGGGATCTGCACTACTTGGTCAAAGACAGGACTTCGTAGGGCAGGTTATCGCCATTGATGACATCATTAATGAGGCTTAATCATATATGAGACAGACAGACAGAGACAGAGACAGAGAGGCAGACAGAGACGGGGAGACAGAGACGGGGAGACAGAGACGGGGAGACAGAGACAGGGAGAGTGAGACAGGGAGAGTGAGACAGGGAGAGTGAGACAGGGAGAGTGAGACAGGGAGAGAGAGACAGGGAGAGAGAGACAGGGAGAGAGAGACAGGGAGAGAGAGACAGGGAGATTCCACATAGTCAGGTTTAATTTCTGAGTCTCTGAGACAGAGGGAGGTCCTTTAGATGGGAGAGATGATAGCAGCAGATAGAAGTGTGACAGGGCAATAAGTGAGTGAGGGTGTGTAAACCCATACACACCGAGTCATAGATGATCTCTACAGGCTGGGAGTGGACTCTGAGCAGCTGCTCTGCAACGCTGTCCTCTGGGTTGACTTCAAACAGGATGGAGAGCAGAGAGGAGGTGGAGTCCCCTACTGACGCTATGAGAGAGGGGACAGCTCCCTGCTGTTCCAACCCTGTTACGTACCAGTGTTCTAACGCTGCCTCCACCCTGGGAGAGGAGAGACAGAGGGGAGGGAGAGGAGAGGGGATGAGAGGGGAGGGGAGGGAGAGGAGAGAGGAGAGGATAGAGAAAGGAGAGAGAGTCAGAGGAGAGAGAGGAGAGGATAGTGAAAGGAGAGGAGAAGAAAGGATAGAGAGGGGAGAGGATAGAGAGGGGAGATGGGAGAAGAGAGAGAGGGGAGAAGAGAGAGAGAGGGGAGAGGAGAGGATAGAGAGAGGAAAGGATAGAGAGGAGAGGGGAGGGAGAAGATAGAGAAGTAGAGGAGAGGAGGAGGAGGAGAGGGGAGAGAAGGGAGATGGGAGGGAGAGGATAGAGAGAGGAGAGAGATGATAGAGAATGGAGAGGAGAAGAGAGGATAGAGAGGGGAGAGGATAGAGAGGGGAGATGGGAGAGGGAGAGGAGAGATCGAGGGGAGAGGAGAGGAGAGAGAGGAGAGAAGGGAGAGGAGAGGGGAGGGAGAGGATAGAGAGAGGAAAGGATAGAGAGGAGAGGGGAGGGAGAAGATAGAGAAGGAGAGGAGGAGGAGGAGATCAATAGTTAAATCAACCGTTGTATTAAATGTTCCTTAATGTTTTCTCCTGTGTGTTCTTGCTTTGAACAAATGCATTTTTTGTCTTTACAATATGTCCAACACATGCTGAACAGTTTCCAAACCAGGCGGTGATGATGTCCTCGATGGTGCAGCTGTAGAACGTTTTGAGGATCTCAGGACCAATGCCAAATCTTTTCAGTCTCCTGAGGGGGAATAGGTTTTTGTCATGTCCTCTTCACGACTGTCTTGGTGTGTTTGGACCATGTTAGTTTGTTGGTGATGTGGACACCAAGGAACTTGAAGCTCTCAACCTGCTCCACTACAGCCCCGTCGATGAGAATGGGGGCGTGCTGGGTCCTCCTTTTCCTGTAGTTTGAGGGAGAGTTTGTTGTCCTGGCACCACACGACCAGGTCTCTGACCTCCTACCTATAGGCTGTCTGATCAGGCCTACCACCGCCTTGTCGTCAGCAAATTATGTTTGAGTCGTGGGTGAACAGGGAGGGGACTAAGCACGCACCCCTGCCCTCACCACCTGGGGGCTGCCTGTCAGAAGATAGAGATTACATCATCTGTGGATCTGTTGGGACAGTATGGGAATTGGAGTGGGTCTAGGGTTTCTGGGATAATGGTGTTGATGTGAGCCAAAAGAGATGACGTCATCTGTGGATCTGTTGGATCTGTTGGGGCGGTACGGGAATTGGAGTGGGTCTAGGGTGTCTGGGATAATGGTGTTGATGTGAGCCATGACCAGCCTTTCAAAAGCATTTCATGGTAACAGACGCGAGTGCTACTGGGCGGAAGTCATTTACATAGGTTACCTTGGCATTCTCGGGCACAGGGACTATGCTGGTTTGCTTGAAACATGTAGGTATTACAGACTGGGGTCGGGGAGAGGTTGAAAATGTCAAGGAAGACACTTGCCATCTGGTGAACGCATGCTCTGAGTACACGTCATGGAAATCCGTCTGGCCATGCGGCCTTGTGAATGTTAACATGTTTAAAAGGTCTTGCTCGCATCGGCTACGGAGAGCGTGATCACACAGTCGTTTCGAACAGCTGGTGCTCTCATTGCATGGTTCAGTGTTGCTTGTCTCAAAGTGAGCAAAGAACGCCTTTAGTTCGTCTTGAAGGCTCGCGTCACTGGGCAGCTTGCGGCTGGGTTTCCCTTTTTATTCTGTGATAGTTAGCAAGCCCTGCCACATCCGACGAGCGTCAGAGCCGGTGTATCAGGATTCGATCTTAGTCCTGTATTGACGCTTTGCCTGTTTGATGGTTCATTGGATGGCGTAGCGGGATTTATTATAGGCGTCCGGATTAGTGACCCGCTCCTTGAAAGTCGTCAGCTTTAGCCTTTAGTTCAGTACGGATGTCGCCTGTAATCCATGGCTTCTGGTTGGGATATGTACGAACGGTTACTGGAGACGACATCGCCGATGCACTTAATAATTGGGGCCGGTGGTAAACTCCTCAATGCCATGGGATGAATCCCGGGAACAGAGTCCACTCTGTTCTGGCGAACAAAGTCCTGTAGTAATGGACCACTTCCGTATGGAGCGCCTCACTGTTACTTCCTGTTTGACTTTTTGCTTGTAAGCAGGAATCAGAAGGAACCAGGTTTTGATTAGGGAAAGGAAGAGGAAAGAGAGACCCACTTGATGGCCTGCGCCCCGGGTCTCTGGGAGACGGTGGTGCTGGGTTGTGATTAGGGACGGGTCTCTGGGAGACGGTGGTGCTGGGTTGTGATTAGGGTCGGGTCTCTGGGAGACGGTGGTGCTGGGTTGTGATTAGGGTCGGGTCTCTGGGAGACGGTGGTGCTGGGTTGTGATTAGGGACGGGTCTCTGGGAGACGGTGGTGCTGGGTTGTGATTAGGGACGGGTCTCTGGGAGACGGTGGTGCTGGGTTGTGATTAGGGTCGGGTCTCTGGGAGACGGTGGTGCTGGGTTGTGATTAGGGACGGTGGTGCTGGGTTGTGATTAGGGACGGGTCTCTGGGAGACGGTGGTGCTGGGTTGTGATTAGAGACGGGTCTCTGGGAGACGGTGGTGCTGGGTTGTGATTAGGGACGGTGGTGCTGGGTTGTGATTAGGGACGGTGGTGCTGGGTTGTGATTAGGGACGGGTCTCTGGGAGACGGTGGTGCTGGGTTGTGATTAGAGACGGTGGTGCTGGGTTGTGATTAGGGACGGGTCTCTGGGAGACGGTGGTGCTGGGTTGTGATTAGGGACGGGTCTCTGGGAGACGGTGGTGCTGGGTTGTGATTAGGGACGGGTCTCTGGGAGACGGTGGTGATGGGTTGTGATTAGGGACGGTGGTGCTGGGTTGTGATTAGGGACGGGTCTCTGGGAGACGGTGGTGCTGGGTTGTGATTAGGGACGGGTCTCTGGGAGACGGTGGTGCTGGGTTGTGATTAGGGACGGGTCTCTGGGTTGTGATTAGGGACGGGTCTCTGGGAGACGGTGGTGCTGGGTTGTGATTAGGGACGGGTCTCTGGGCGACTGTGGTGCTGGGTTGTGATTAGAGACGGGTCTCTGGGAGACTGTGGTGCTGGGTTGTGATTAGGGACGGGTCTCTGGGAGACGGTGGTGCTGGGTTGTGATTAGAGACGGGTCTCTGGGAGACGGTGGTGTTGGGTTGTGATTAGGGACGGGTCTCTGGGAGACGGTGGTGCTGGGTTGTGATTAGGGACGGGTCTCTGGGAGACGGTGGTGCTGGGTTGTGATTAGGGACGGTGGTGCTGGGTTGTGATTAGGGACGGTGGTGCTGGGTTGTGATTAGGGACGGGTCTCTGGGAGACGGTGGTGCTGGGTTGTGATTAGGGACGGGTCTCTGGGTTGTGATTAAGGACGGGTCTCTGGGAGACGGTGGTGCTGGGTTGTGATTAGAGACGGGTCTCTGGGAGACGGTGGTGCTGGGTTGTGATTAGAGACGGGTCTCTGGGAGACGGTGGTGCTGGGTTGTGATTAAGGACGGGTCTCTGGGTTGTGATTAAGGACGGGTCTCTGGGAGACGGTGGTGCTGGGTTGTGATTAGGGTCGGGTCTCTGGGAGACGGTGGTGCTGGGTTGTGATTAAGGACGGGTCTCTGGGAGACGGTGGTGCTGGGTTGTGATTAGGGACGGTGGTGCTGGGTTGTGATTAGAGACGGGTCTCTGGGAGACGGTGGTGCTGGGTTGTGATTAGAGAAAGAAAGAGAAAGACCCACTTGATGGCCTGAGCCCCGGGTCTCTGGGAGACGGTGGTGCTGAGGTCGATCATCTGGATCTTCAGGATCTCTGGGACGTTGGGCTCCTCCCTCACCGTGATGGACGTACGGAACAGCTTGAAGGTCACCACCACTGCCACGTACTGGAGAGCACAGAGAGGCACACAGGGGAATAAACACACACACACACACACACACACACACACACGCACCACAGACTTTGTTTCTCAGGGAGCTGTCAGTACCGACACAGAAACAGGTGTAAACGGGCTTTGTTTCTCAGGGAGCTGTCAGTACCAACACAGAAACGGGTGTAAACAGGCTTTGTTTCTCAGGGAGCTGTCAGTACCGACACAGAAGACAGACACAGAGACATACCTGCTTGGGTAAGGCCAGGTTGTTTCCCAGGGAGCTGTCAGTACCAACGCCCGAGGACAGACACAGAGACATACCTGCTTGGGTAAGGCCAGGTTGTTTCCCAGGGAGCTGTCAGTACCAACGCCCGAGGACAGACACAGAGACATACCTGCTTGGGTAAGGCCAGGTTGTTTCCCAGGGAGCTGTCACTACCAACGCCCGAGGACAGACACAGAGACATACCTGCTTGGGTAAGGCCAGGTTGTTTCTCAGAGAGCTGTCAGTACCAACACCGAAGACAGACGACACAGAGACATACCTGCTTGGGTAAGGCCAGGTTGTTTCCCAGGGAGCTGTCAGTACCAACGCCCGAGGACAGACACAGAGACATACCTGCTTGGGTAAGGCCAGGTTGTTTCTCAGGGAGCTGTCAGTACCAACACCGAAGACAGACGACACAGAGACATACCTGCTTGGGTAAGGCCAGGTTGTTCCTCAGAGAGCTGTCAGTACCAACGCCCGAGGACAGACACAGAGACATACCTGCTTGGGTAAGGCCAGGTTGTTTCTCAGGGAGCTGTCAGTACCAACACCGAAGACAGACAGACACAGAGACATACCTGCTTGGGTAAGGTCAGGTTGTTTCTCAGAGAGCTGTCAGTACCAACACCGAAGACAGACGACACAGAGACATACCTGCTTGGGTAAGGCCAGGTTGTTCCTCAGAGAGCTGTCAGTACCAACGCCCGAGGACAGACACAGAGACATACCTGCTTGGGTAAGGCCAGGTTGTTCCTCAGGGAGCTGTCAGTACCAACGCCCGAGGACAGACACAGAGACATACCTGCTTGGGTAAGGCCAGGTTGTTTCTCAGAGAGCTGTCAGTACCAACGCCCGAGGACAGACACAGAGACATACCTGCTTGGGTAAGGCCAGGTTGTTTCTCAGGGAGCTGTCAGTACCAACACCGAAGACAGACGACACAGAGACATACCTGCTTGGGTAAGGCCAGGTTGTTCCTCAGAGAGCTGTCAGTACCAACACCGAAGACAGACGACACAGAGACATACCTGCTTGGGTAAGGTCAGGTTGTTTCTCAGAGAGCTGTCAGTACCAACACCGAAGACAGACGACACAGAGACATACCTGCTTGGGTAAGGCCAGGTTGTTCCTCAGAGAGCTGTCAGTACCAACACCGAAGACAGACGACACAGAGACATACCTGCTTGGGTAAGGCCAGGTTGTTTCCCAGGTAGCTGTCAGTACCAACACCGAAGACAGACACAGAGACATACCTGCTTGGGTAAGGCCAGGTTGTGAGAACTACCACTGTATCCGATGGCCGTGTAGAGTTTAGCCTTCTCATCAGCAGACATCAACTCTTCAATGCCTGTACCTAAAAAAGGGGAGGGTTAAACATTAGGAACACCAATCAATGATGGTCAAACAAACAGAACACCAATCAACGTGTTCCCTGGTGTTCTCAAGGTTCCACGTGAGGACGATCAGGGACTGTATTCATCAAGAGTCTCAGAGTAGGAGGGGCTGATCTAACATCAGTTCGACCTTTTACCTTATAATGAATAAGGCTATATGGACAAAGTGGACCTGATCTGAGATCAGAACTTCAAGTCTAAAACACAACGAACCGTAGCCTTGTCTCTCATTGAGGACAGAGGATTGAGCATGCTGGTCGTTAGTCTCTTGAGGGTTAGCTGGTCGTTAGTCTCTTGAGGGTTAGCTGGTCGTTAATCTCTTGAGGGTTAGCTGGTCGTTAGTCTCTCGAGGGTTAGCTGGTCGTTAGTCTCTCGAGGGTTAGCTGGTCGTTAGTCTCTCGAGGGTTAGCTGGTCGTTAGTCTCTCGAGGGTTAGCTGGTCGTTAGTCTCTTGAGGGTTAGCTGGTCGTTAGTCTCTTGAGGGTTAGCTGGTCGTTAATCTCTTGAGGGTTAGCTGGTCGTTAGTCTCTCGAGGGTTAGCTGGTCGTTAGTCTCTCGAGGGTTAGCTGGTCGTTAGTCTCTCGAGGGTTAGCTGGTCGTTAATCTCTCGAGGGTTAGCTGGTCGTTAGTCTCTCGAGGGTTAGCTGGTCGTTAGTCTCTCGAGGGTTAGATGGTCGTTAATCTCTCGAGGGTTAGCTGGTCGTTAGTCTCTTGAGGGTTAGCTGGTCGTTAGTCTCTTGAGGGTTAGCTGGTCGTTAGTCTCTTGAGGGTTAGCTGGTCGTTAGTCTCGAGGTTAGCTGGTCGTTAGTCTCGAGGTTAGCTGGTCGTTAGTCTTGAGGGTTAGCTGGTCGTTAGTCTCGAGGTTAGCTGGTTGTTAGTCTCTTGAGGGTTAGCTGGTCGTTAGTCTCTTGAGGGTTAGCTGGTCATTAGTTTGTTAGTATCTTGAGGGTTAGTTGGTCGTTAGTCTCGAGGGTTAGCTGGTCGTTAGTATCTTCAGGGTTAGCTGGTCATTAGTTTGTCTCGAGGGTTAGCTGGTCGTTAGTATCTTGAGGGTTAGTTGGTCATTAGTTTGTCAGTCTCTTGAGGGTTAGCTGGTTAGTCTCTTGAGGGTTAGCTGGTCGTTAGTCTCGAGGGTTAGCTGGTCGTTAGTCTCTTGAGGGTTAGCTGGTCGTTAATTTGTTAGTATCTTGAGGGTTGGCTGGTCGTTAGTCTCTTGAGGGTTAGCTGGTCGTTAGTTTGTTAGTATCTTGAGGGTTAGCTGGTCGTTAGTTTGTTAGTCTCTTGAGGGATAGCTGGTTCTTAGTTTGTTAGTCTCTTGAGGGATAGCTGGATCTTAGTTTGTTAGTCTCTTGAGGGATAGCTGGTTGTTAGTATCTTGAGGGTTAGCTGGTCGTTAATTTGTCTTGAGGGTTAGCTGGTTGTTAGTCTCGAGGGTTAGCTGGTTGTTAGTATGTTAGTATCTTGAGGGTTAGCTGGTTGTTAGTTTGTTGTTCTCTTGAGGGCTAGCTGGTTGTTAGTCTCTTGAGGGCTAGCTGGTCGTTAGTCTCTTGAGGGTTAGCTGGTCGTTAGTTAGTTAATCTCTTGAGGGTTAGCTGGTTGTTAGTTTGTTAGTCTCTTGAGGGTTAGCTGGTCGTTAGTTTGTTAGTCTCTTAAGGGTTAGCTGGTCGTTCGTTTGTTAGTCTCTTGAGGGCTAGCTGGTTGTTAGTCTCTTGAGGGTTAGCTGGTCGTTAGTCTCGAGGGTTAGCTGGTCGTTAGTCTCGAGGGTTAGCTGGTCGTTAGTTTGTTTGTCTCTTGAGGGTTAGCTGGTCGTTAGTTTGTTAGTCTCTTAAGGGTTAGCTGGTCGTTAGTTTGTCAGTCTCTTGAGGGTTAGCTGGTCGTTTGTTTGTTAGTCTCTTGAGGGCTAGCTGGTTGTTAGTCTCTTGAGGGTTAGCTGGTCGTTAGTCTCGAGGGTTAGCTGGTCGTTAGTCTCGAGGGTTAGCTGGTCGTTAGTTTGTTTGTCTCTTGAGGGTTAGCTGGTCGTTAGTTTGTTAGTCTCTTGAGACTAACAAGAGTGTCCTGTTCATTGGTTACCTGTTCCTGATTTTGTGTGTGTGTGTGTGTGTGTGTGTGTGTGTGTGCATGTGTGCATGTGTGTGTGTGGTAACTGAGGAGTTCTCACTCTCTTCCTCCTGGGTTTCCTGTTCCTGCTCTTTCTTCTTCCCTTCCTTCCTTCCAAAGAAGCTGCTGAAAAACCCTCCTCCCTGCTTCTGGCCGGCCACAGCCTTCTTAGCTACCACCTTCTGCCCTGACCGGATCACCTGGAGGAGGGAGGGGGAGAGAAACAAGAAGAGGGAGGGAGGGAGACAGACAGGAGGAGGGAGGGAGACAGACAGGAGAGAGACGGGAGGAGGGGAGAGACGGGAGGGGTTGAGAGACGGGAGGAGGGGAGAGACGGGAGGAGGGGAGAGACAGGAGGAGGGGAGAGACAGGAGGAGGGGAGAGACAGAGTTCAGAAACAGGTCCATGGGGAGAACCCTCCACAAAACCCCCCGTTGACCTGGTTTGTAAAACCCAGTAGTATACTGTAGATGCCTCCTGGTTACCGGCTACAACAGATATTATACAAACCTCCATCTGTGCTTGTTGCCGGGCCAGCGTGATGTTGAAGACATCCAGGCTCTTCTCCAGGTCCTGTATCTGCTTCTCTTGGTCCTCTCGGAGTTTACCCTGTGTGGTCAGTAGTTTGGCCTTGTAGGCTGCCCTGTAGGTCTTCAGAGTGTGGCGGTGCTTCCTGATGTTGGACCACGACCACATCTGGTTGAAACGTCTGATATGAACGTCCAGGATGCTGTTCATACTGTACTTCCACCTGGAAACAGCGCCACACTACCGTTAAGGTGCTGAGATGGAGATCAGTGGGCATGGTTCCCAGTCTAATAAAACCTCAAGCCTAAGTTAAATAACATGGTGAAACTCCCAACACAACATTATCCCAACAACACGTCTGCAGGTATACATCCTTCAATTAGGATTGAAGACAACAACAACAACAAAAACAATCTGAAAAGTACAAATTGTTTTGACACCATCCTGATAAACAGATACCATGAACAACATTGACTAGTACTGCTCATTAGAATGTATGGAGTGGTGACTGGTTGGCTGGCTGGCTGGCTGGTTGGCTGGCTGACTGGTTGGCTGACTGGTTGGCTGACTGGTTGGCTGACTGGTTGGCTGACTGGTTGGCTGACTGGTTGGTTGACTGGTTGACTGGTTGGCTGTTTGGCTGACTGGTTGGTTGACTGGTTGACTGGTTGGCTGGCTGGCTGACTGGCTGGCTGTTTGGTTGACTGACTGGCTGTTTGGCTGGCTGGTTGGTTGACTGCCTGGTTGACTGGCTGGCTGGTTGACTGACTGGCTGTTTGGCTGGCTGGTTGGTTGACTGCCTGGTTGACTGGCTGGCTGGTTGGCTGACTGGCTGGATGACTGGCTGGCTGGTTGACTGGCTGGCTGGCTGGTTGACTGGCTGGCTGGTTGACTGGCTGGCTGGTTGACTGGCTGGCTGACTGGCTGGCTGGTTGACTGACTGGCTGACTGGCTGGCTGACTGGCTGGCTGGTTGACTGACTGGCTGACTGGCTGTTTGGCTGGCTGGTTGGTTGACTGCCTGGTTGACTGGCTGGCTGGTTGGCTGACTGGCTGGATGACTGGCTGGCTGGTTGACTGGCTGGCTGGCTGGTTGACTGGCTGGCTGGTTGACTGGCTGGCTGGTTGACTGGCTGGCTGACTGACTGGCTGGCTGACTGACTGGCTGGCTGACTGACTGGCTGGCTGAGTGACTGGTTGACTTACCAGTGCTTGGCATTTGTGTGTACAGGTACATCAGGTCTGAACTTCCTGTAGGGTCCATTCTTCACCATACAGTCTATAGACTCTAGCAGGTCCACCATGGTTAGGTACTGAACAGGAAGAGACAACATGATATCAGTCTCTAGCAGGTCCACCATAGTTAGGTACTGAACAGGAAGAGACAACATGATATCAGACTCTAGCAGGTCCACCATAGTTAGGAACTGAACAGGAAGAGACAAGATGATATCAGTCTCTAGACTCTAGCAGGTCCACCATGGTTAGGTACTGAACAGGAAGAGACAAGATGATATCAGTCTCTAGACTCTAGCAGGTCCACCATGGTTAGGTACTGAACAGGAAGAGACAAGATGATATCAGTCTCTAGACTCTAGCAGGTCCACCATGGTTAGGTACTGAACAGGAAGAGACAACATGATATCAGACTCTAGCAGGTCCACCATGGTTAGGTACTGAACAGGAAGAGACAACATGATATCAGACTCTAGCAGGTCCACCATAGTTAGGAACTGAACAGGAAGAGACAAGATGATATCAGTCTCTAGACTCTAGCAGGTCCACCATGGTTAGGTACTGAACAGGAAGAGACAACATGATATCAGACTCTAGCAGGTCCACCATAGTTAGGAACTGAACAGGAAGAGACAAGATGATATCAGTCTCTAGACTCTAGCAGGTCCACCATGGTTAGGTACTGAACAGGAAGAGACAACATGATATCAGTCTATAGACTCTAGCAGGTCCACCATGGTTAGGTACTGAACAGGAAGAGACAAGATGATATCAGACTCTAGCAGGTCCACCATAGTTAGGAACTGAACAGGAAGAGACAAGATGATATCAGTCTCTAGACTCTAGCAGGTCCACCATGGTTAGGTACTGAACAGGAAGAGACAACATGATATCAGTCTCTAGACTCTAGCAGGTCCACCATGGTTAGGTACTGAACAGGAAGAGACAACATGATATCAGTCTATAGACTCTAGCAGGTCCACCATGGTTAGGTACTGAACAGGAAGAGACAACATGATATCAGTCTATAGACTCTAGCAGGTCCACCATGGTTAGGTACTGAACAGGAAGAGACAACATGATATCAGTCTCTAGACTCTAGCAGGTCCACCATGGTTAGGTACTGAACAGGAAGAGACAAGATGATATCAGACTCTAGCAGGTCCACCATAGTTAGGTACTGAACAGGAAGAGACAACATGATAGTCTATAGACTCTAAACAGACGCCTCAAGTCCTTAACTGACAGCTTAATTATATAGTACCCTCAAAACACCAGTCTCAACGTCAACAGTGAAGAGGAGACTCCGGGATGCTGGCCTTCTACGCAGAGTTCCTCTGTCCAGTCTCAACATCAACAGTGAAGAGGAGACTCCGGGATGCTGGCCTTCTAGGCAGAGTTCCTCTGTCCAGTCTCAACATCAACAGT
Organism: Oncorhynchus mykiss; assembly: GCF_013265735.2. Classification (NCBI taxonomy): domain Eukaryota; kingdom Metazoa; phylum Chordata; class Actinopteri; order Salmoniformes; family Salmonidae; genus Oncorhynchus; species Oncorhynchus mykiss. The sequence goes on along the minus strand of NC_048570.1, from coordinate 98,840,563 downwards.
GAAGGACTCCGGGATGCTGGCCTCCTAGGCAGAGTTCCTCTGTCCAGTCTCAACATCAACAGTGAAGAGGAGACTCCGGGATGCTGGCCTTCTAGGCAGAGTTCCTCTGTCCAGTCTCAACATCAACAGTGAAGAGGAGACTCCGGGATGCTGGCCTTCTAGGCAGAGTTCCTCTGTCCAGTCTCAACGTCAACAGTGAAGAGGAGACTCCGGGATGCTGGCCTTCTAGGCCGAGTTCCTCTGTCCAGTCTCATCGTCAACAGTGAAGAGGTAACTCTGGGATGCTGGCCTTCTAGGCAGAGTTCCTCTGTCCAGTGTCTGTGTTCTTTTGCCCATCTTAATCTTTTATTTTTATTGGCCAGTCTGAGATATGGATTTTTTTTCCCCAACTCTGCCTAGAAGGCCAGCATCCCAGAGTCGCCTCTTCACTGCTAGACCTGCTAGAGTCGCCTCTTCACTGTTGACGTTGAGACTGGACAGAGGAACTCTGCCTAGAAGGCCAGCATCCCAGAGTCGCCTCTTCACTGTTGACGTTGAGACTGGACAGAGGAACTCTGCCTAGAATGCCAGCATCCCAGAGTCGCCTCTTCACTGTTGACGTTGAGACTGGACAGAGGAACTCTGCCTAGAAGGACAGCATCCTGGAGTCGCCTCTTCACTGTTGACGTTGAGACCGGTGTTTTGCGGGTACTATTTAATGAAGCTGCCAATTGAGAACTTGTGAGGCGTCTGTTTCTCAAACTAGACACTATTGTACTTGTCCTCTTGCTCAGTTGTGCACCGGGGCCTCCCACTCCTCTTTCTATTCTGGTTAGAGCCAGTTTGCTCTGTTCTGTGAAGGGAGTAGTACACAGCGTTGTATAAGATGCTCAGTCAGTCCATTCAACTAGGTTTTAGTAGGTTTTTAGTAGGTTTTAGTAGGTTTTAGTAGGACAAAACAAGCACATAGATGCTCTGATACAGATGCTCAGTCAGTCAATTCAACTAGGTTTTAGTAGGTTTTTAGTAAGTTTTAGTAGGTTTTAGTAGGACAAAACAAGCACATAGATGCTCTGATACAGATGCTCAGTCAGTCAATTCAACTAGGTTTTAGTAGGTTTTTAGTAAGTTTTAGTAGGTTTTAGTAGGACAAAACAAGCACATAGATGCTCTGATACAGATGCTCAGTCAGTCCATTCAACTAGGTTTTAGTAGGTTTTTAGTAAGTTTTAGTAGGTTTTAGTAGGACAAAACAAGCACATAGATGCTCTGATACAGATGCTCAGTCAGTCAATTCAACTAGGTTTTAGTAGGACAAAACAAGCACATTATCAACTACAGGAAGTAAAGCCTTCTTCAAGTCAGCAGAATCACCGCCAGGAAAGTTTGATCAGCTATGTTCTAAGTTGGTATGTGTCTGTGTGTGTGTGTGTGTGTGTGTGTGTGAGTCTGGTCTGTGTGTCTGTGTGTGTGTGTGTGTGTGTACCTGTGGTCTGGTCATCTCTACTGCTACATTCTGAACCTCCAGATACAGGCTGGCTTTGGGAGACTTCAGCTCAATCTCAGCACTCGGGTTGATTACCATTTTAGCAGAGGCAAAGATGGGTTTGAAAACTGCATGGGGGGGAAGAGAGAAAGAAAGAGACAGAGAGAGAGAGAGAGAACATCCTATGAATTCTACTTTAATATGAGACCAGCATCTTGATGGATCATTCGCCCCTCCAACTTCTAGGGTCGGTTAGACTAGACACCGTGCTCATTGGAGAATCTCTAATGAAAGTGCTCCTTAGTCCAGGATTAGCATTCATCTCAATCCTAGAGACTGATAGTCACAAGACGCTCAGAGATAGACAGTCACAAGACGCTCAGAGACAGACAGTCACAAGACGCTCAGAGACAGACAGACAGAGAGAACAGACTACCACATATACATCATGGAATCACCAGATTCACATTGGTCTGTCATAAAGCTGTCACATCTGTCTTCTAGGCCACCAGTTCCCTCTGAGGGTTTCCTCATCTTTAGAAGGTTGGGAAGACAGCCGTTTACAGCTAACAGAGGACAATATAGGCCAGTATACACCCAGCCAGTATACACCCTGTATACACCCAGCCAGTATACACCCAGCCAGTATACACCCAGCCAGTATACACCCAGCCAGTATACACCCAGCCAGTATACACCCAGCCAGTATACACCCAGCCAGTATATACCCAGTATACACCCAGCCAGTATACACCCAGCCAGTACACACCCAGCCAGTATACACCCAGCCAGTATACACCCAGCCAGTATACACCCAGCCAGTATACACCCAGCCAGTATACACCCAGCCAGTATACACCCAGCCAGTATACACCCAGTCAGTATACACCCAGCCAGTATATACCCAGTATACACCCAGCCAGTATACACCCAGCCAGTATACACCCAGCCAGTATACACCCAGCCAGTACACACCCAGCCAGTATACACCCAGCCAGTATACACCCAGCCAGTATACACCCAGCCAGTATACACCCAGTCAGTATACACCCAGCCAGTATACACCCAGCCAGTATACACCCAGCCAGTATACACCCAGTCAGTATACACCCAGCCAGTATACACCCAGCCAGTACACACCCAGCCAGTACACACCCAGCCAGTACACACCCAGCCAGTACACACCCAGCCAGTACACACCCAGCCAGTATACACCCAGCCAGTATACACCCAGCCAGTATACACCCAGCCAGTATACACCCAGCCAGTATACACCCAGCCAGTATACACCCAGCCAGTATACACCCAGCCAGTATACAGCCAGCCAGTATACAGCCAGCCAGTATACACCCAGCCAGTATACAGCCAGCCAGTATACACCCAGCCAGTATACACCCAGCCAGTATACACCCAGCCAGTACACACCCAGCCAGTATACACCCAGCCAGTATACACCCAGCCAGTATACACCCAGGCAGTATACACCCAGTCAGTATACACCCAGCCAGTATACACCCAGCCAGTATACACCCAGCCAGTATACACCCAGCCAGTATACACCCAGTCAGTATACACCCAGCCAGTATACACCCAGCCAGTATATACCCAGTATACACCCAGCCAGTATACACCCAGCCAGTATACACCCAGCCAGTATACACCCAGCCAGTATACACCCAGCCAGTATACACCCAGCCAGTATACACCCAGCCAGTATACACCCAGCCAGTATACATGTGTACTAGGTTTCACAGAGAGGATAAGATAAAAGGATTCAACATTTAAAAGCAACATGACGATTGGTTTCCTCTCCTGGATTGGCTGGCTGGTTGCCATGGAGTCAAACGAAAACTTTAATTTAAAAAAATGGATTGATGGAAGGACACCTTTCGCTGTCTTTTGTAATGGAAAGTGTGTGTGTGTGTGTGTGTGTGTGTGGTGTGTGTGTGTGTGTGTGTGGTGTGTGTGTCTGTGTGTGTGGTGTGTGTGTGTGTGTGTGTGTGTGGTGTGTGTGTGGTGTGTGTGTAGTGTGGTGTGTGTGTGTTCGTGTTACCCAAGGTACATACTATATTGGTAGTCTTTGATCTCTTGGTCCTTGGTACTGATTCCGTCCTTCAGCTTTTCCTGGACAGACACAAAGACAAGGAAGAGGATTAGAAATCACACAGACATGACTCTGGTCTTCTGTAGCTCCAGTCGGTAGAGCATCGTGCTTGCAACGCCAGGGGCGTGGGTTCGATTCCCGGGAACACCCATAAGACTGTGTTAACCTCTCCTCCCTCATTATATTATAGATCCCTGTATGAGGTACTACAACAACACTGACAGTGTTAACCTCTCTAACCTCTCCTCCCTCATTATATTATAGATCCCTGTATGAGGTACTACAACACTGACAGTGTTAACCTCTCTAACCTCTCCTCCCTCATTATATTACAGATCCCTGTATGAGGAACTACAACAACACTGACGGTGTTAACCTCTAACCTCTCCTCCCTCATTATATTATAGATCCCTGTATGAGGTACTACAACAACACTGACAGTGTTAACCTCTAACCTCTCCTCCCTCATTATATTATAGATCCCTGTATGAGGTACTACAACAACACTGACAGTGTTAACCTCTAACCTCTCCTCCCTCATTATATTATAGATCCCTGTATGAGGTACTACAACAACACTGACAGTGTTAACCTCTCTAACCTCTCCTCCCTCATGATATTATAGATCCCTGTATGAGGTACTACAACAACACTGACAGTGTTAACCTCTAACCTCTCCTCCCTCATTATATTATAGATCCCTGTATGAGGTACTACAACAACACTGACGGGGTTAACCTCTAACCTCTCCTCCCTCATTATATTATAGATCCCTGTATGAGGTATAACAACACTGACGGTGTTAACCTCTCTAACCTCTCCTTCTCCTCTCCTGTTTTATAGACATTTGCATTTTCCTGAATAAACCCTGCAGATCATTAATCCAACACACCACATACAGTGGTACAACTGGAGAACAGACATTAATTAACCTACTGTAGACAGAACCAGCACTCAGTCTGAATACAAACTGAACAGACATCAATTAACCTACTGTAGACAGAACCAGCCCTCAGTCTGAATACAAACTGAACAACAGACATTAATTAACCTACTGTAGACAGAACCAGCACTCAGTCTGAATACAAACTGAACAGACATTAATTAACCTACTGTAGACAGAACCAGGACTCAGTCTGAATACAAACTGAACAACAGACATTAATTAACCTACTGTAGACAGAACCAGGACTCTGAATACAAACTGAACAGACATTAATTAACCTACTGTAGACAGAACCAGCACTCAGTCTGAATACAAACTGAACAACAGACATTATGTAACCTACTGTAGACAGAACCAGCACTCAGTCTGAATACAAACTGAACAACAGACATTAATTAACCTACTGTAGACAGAACCAGGACTCAGTCTGAATACAAACTGAACAGACATTATGTAACCTACTGTAGACAGAACCAGCACTCAGTCTGAATACAAACTGGACAGACATTATGTAACCTACTGTAGACAGAACCAGCACTCAGTCTGAATACAAACTGAACAGACATTAATTAACCTACTGTAGACAGAACCAGCTCTCAGTCTGAATACAAACTGAACAGACATTAATTAACCTACTGTAGACAGAACCAGCTCTCAGTCTGAATACAAACTGGACAGACATTATGTAACCTACTGTAGACAGAACCAGCACTCAGTCTGAATACAAACTGAACAACAGACATTAATTAACCTACTGTAGACAGAACCAGTACTCAGTCTGAATACAAACTGAACAACAGACATTAATTAACCTACTGTAGACAGAACCAGCACTCAGTCTGAATACAAACTGGACAGACATTATGTAACCTACTGTAGACAGAACCAGCCCTCAGTCTGAATACAAACTGAACAACAGACATTAATTAACCTACTGTAGACAGAACCAGGACTCTGAATACAAACTGAACAGACATTAATTAACCTACTGTAGACAGAACCAGTACTCAGTCTGAATACAAACTGAACAACATACATTAACCTACTTTAGACAGAACCAGCTCTCAGTCTGAATACAAACTGAACAACAGACATTAATTAACCTACTGTAGACAGAACCAGCCCTCAGTCTGAATACAAACTGAACAGACATTAATTAACCTACTGTAGACAGAACCAGCCCTCAGTCTGAATACAAACTGAACAGACATTAATTAACCTACTGTAGACAGAACCAGCTCTCAGTCTGAATACAAACTGAACAGACATTAATTAACCTACTGTAGACAGAACCAGCTCTCAGTCTGAATACAAACTGAACAGACATTAATTAACCTACTGTAGACAGAACCAGCCCTCAGTCTGAATACAAACTGAACAGACATTAATTAACCTACTGTAGACAGAACCAGCTCTCAGTCTGAATACAAACTGAACAGACATTAATTAACCTACTGTAGACAGAACCAGTACTCAGTCTGAATACAAACTGAACAACAGACATTAATTAACCTACTGTAGACAGAACCAGCACTCAGTCTGAATACAAACTGGACAGACATTATGTAACCTACTGTAGACAGAACCAGCCCTCAGTCTGAATACAAACTGAACAACAGACATTAATTAACCTACTGTAGACAGAACCAGGACTCAGTCTGAATACAAACTGAACATTAATTAACCTACTGTAGACAGAACCAGCCCTCAGTCTGAATACAAACTGAACAGACATTAATTAACAAACTGTAGACAGAACCAGTACTCAGTCTGAATACAAACTGAACATTAATTAACCTACTGTAGACAGAACCAGCACTCAGTCTGAATACAAACTGAACAGACATTATGTAACCTACTGTAGACAGAACAAGCACTCAGTCTGAATACAAACTGAACAGACATTAATTAACCTACTGTAGACAGAACCAGGACTCAGTCTGAATACAAACTGAACAGACATTAATTAACCTACTGTAGACAGAACCAGTACTCTGAATACAACCTGAACAGACATTATGTAACCTACTGTAGACAGAACCAGCACTCAGTCTGAATACAAACTGAACAACAGACATTAATTAACCTACTGTAGACAGAACCAGTACTCTGAATACAACCTGAACAGACATTATGTAACCTACTGTAGACAGAACCAGCACTCAGTCTGAATACAAACTGAACAACAGACATTAATTAACCTACTGTAGACAGAACCAGCACTCAGTCTGAATACAAACTGAACAACAGACATTAATTAACCTACTGTAGACAGAACCAGCACTCAGTCTGAATACAAACTGAACAGACATTACTTAACCTACTGTAGACAGAACCAGTACTCAGTCTGAATACAAACTGAACAACAGACATTAATTAACCTACTGTAGACAGAACCAGCACTCAGTCTGAATACAAACTGAACAACAGACATTAATTAACCTACTGTAGACAGAACCAGCACTCAGTCTGAATACAAACTGAACAGACATTATGTAACCTACTGTAGACAGAACCAGTACTCAGTCTGAATACAAACTGAACAGACATTATGTAACCTACTGTAGACAGAACCAGGACTCAGTCTGAATACAAACTGAACAACAGACATTAATTAACCTACTGTAGACAGAACCAGCACTCAGTCTGAATACAAACTGAACAGACATTATGTAACCTACTGTAGACAGAACCAGTACTCAGTCTGAATACAAACTGAACAGACATTATGTAACCTACTGTAGACAGAACCAGTACTCAGTCTGAATACAAACTGAACAACAGACATTAATTAACCTACTGTAGACAGAACCAGCACTCAGTCTGAATACAAACTGAACAGACATTATGTAACCTACTGTAGACAGAACCAGTACTCAGTCTGAATACAAACTGAACAGACATTATGTAACCTACTGTAGACAGAACCAGGACTCAGTCTGAATACAAACTGAACAGACATTATGTAACCTAGTGTTGTTATCACTGGATGGTCTGATGGAATATTTAATTAAAAGGCTGATTATGGGCCACTTTGTCTCGTCTTGCGTCACAATACTGATTTCCTAACTCCCCTGTGTGTGTGTGTGTGTGTGTGTGTGTGTGTGTGTGTGTGTGTGTGTGTGTGTGTGTGTGTGTGTGTGTGTGTGTGTGTGTGTGTGTATGTGTGTGTGTGTGTGTGTGTGTTCTGTCGGGGTAATTGTAATACAGGAGGGTTATGCAATATGTATTAATAGCTACTAGGCTGTGAGAGCAAACACACCATGTCCAGATGAGGAACAGATGGCTGGACGCACCTGGGCCATACCTGTGACACGTGACGGGGGATTTGGGTCTGGCAGGGAGAGGAAAACTGAATGTTCCTGATTGGGACGGAGTTCTCTATCAATCTGTACAACACAGAGCTATGAGGATCGTTCTGTTCCCTATGGCACAGAGCTGTGAGGATCGTTCTGTTCCCTATCAGTCTGTACAACACGGAGCTATGAGGATCGTTCTGTTCCCTATGACACAGAGCTATGAGGATCGTTCTGTTCTCTATCAGTCTGTACAACACAGAGCTGTGAGGATCGTTCTGTTCCCTATCAGTCTGTACAACACGGAGCTATGAGGATCGTTCTGTTCCCTATCAGTCTGTACAACACAGAGCTATGAGGATCGTTCTGTTCTCTATCAGTCTGTACAACACAGAGCTATGAGGATCGTTCTGTTCTATATCAGTCTGTACAACACAGAGCTGTGAGGATCGTTCTGTTCCCTATAACACAGAGCTATGAGGATCGTTCTGTTCCCTATCAGTCTGTACAACACGGAGCTATGAGGATCGTTCTGTTCCCTATCAGTCTGTACAACACAGAGCTATGAGGATCGTTCTGTTCCCTATCAGTCTGTACAACACAGAGCTGTGAGGATCGTTCTGTTCCCTATCAGTCTGTACAACACGGAGCTATGAGGATCGTTCTGTTCCCTATCAGTCTGTACAACACAGAGCTATGAGGATCGTTCTGTTCTCTATCAGTCTGTACAACACAGAGCTATGAGGATCGTTCTGTTCTATATCAGTCTGTACAACACAGAGCTGTGAGGATCGTTCTGTTCCCTATAACACAGAGCTATGAGGATCGTTCTGTTCCCTATCAGTCTGTACAACACGGAGCTATGAGGATCGTTCTGTTCCCTATCAGTCTGTACAACACAGAGCTATGAGGATCGTTCTGTTCTCTATCAGTCTGTACAACACAGAGCTGTGAGGATCGTTCTGTTCCTTATCAGTATGTACAACACGGAGCTATGAGGATCGTTCTGTTCCCTATAACACAGAGCTATGAGGATCGTTCTGTTCCTCATCAGTCTGTACAACACGGAGCTATGAGGATCGTTCTGTTCTCTATCAGTCTGTATAACACAGAGCTGTGAGGATCGTTCTGTTCCCTATAACACAGAGCTATGAGGATCGTTCTGTTCCCTATCAGTCTGTACAACACGGAGCTATGAGGATCGTTCTGTTCTCTATCAGTCTGTACAACACAGAGCTATGAGGATCGTTCTGTTCCCTATCAGTCTGTACAACACAGAGCTGTGAGGATCGTTCTGTTCCCTATAACACAGAGCTATGAGGATCGTTCTGTTCCCTATCAGTCTGTACAACACGGAGCTATGAGGATCGTTCTGTTCTCTATCAGTCTGTACAACACAGAGCTGTGAGGATCGTTCTGTTCCCTATGACACAGAGCTGTGAGGATCGTTCTGTTCTCTATCAGTCTGTACAACACAGAGCTCTGAGGATCGTTCTGTTCTCTATCAGTCTGTACAACACAGAGCTATGAGGATCGTTCTGTTCTCTATCAGTCTGTACAACACAGAGCTATGAGAATCGTTCTGTTCCCTATAACACAGAGCTGTGAGGATCGTTCTGTTCCTTATCAGTCTGTACAACACGGAGCTATGAGGATCGTTCTGTTCTCTATCAGTCTGTACAACACAGAGCTATGAGGATCGTTCTGTTCTCTATCAGTCTGTACAACACAGAGCTATGAGGATCGTTCTGTTCTCTATCAGTCAGTACAACACAGAGCTGTGAGGATCGTTCTGTTCTCTATCAGTCTGTACAACACAGAGCTGTGAGGATCGTTCTGTTCTCTATCAGTCTGTACAACATGGAGCTATGAGGATCGTTCTGTTCTCTATCAGTCTGTACAACATGGAGCTATGAGGATCGTTCTGTTCCCTATAACACAGAGCTATGAGGATCGTTCTGTTCTCTATCAGTCTGTACAACACAGAGCTATGAGGATCGTTCTGTTCCCTATAACACAGAGCTATGAGGATCGTTCTGTTCTCTATCATTCTGTACAACATGGAGCTATGAGGATCGTTCTGTTCCCTATAACACAGAGCTATGAGGATCGTTCTGTTCTCTATCAGTCTGTACAACACAGAGCTATGAGGATCGTTCTGTTCCCTATAACACAGAGCTGTGAGGATCGTTCTGTTCTCTATCAGTCAGTACAACACAGAGCTATGAGGATCGTTCTGTTCTCTATCAGTCTGTACAACACAGAGCTGTGAGGATCATTCTGTTCCCTATCAGTCTGTACAACACAGAGCTGTGAGGATCGTTCTGTTCCCTATCAGTCTGTACAACACGGAGCTATGAGGATCGTTCTGTTCCCTATCAGTCTGTACAACACAGAGCTGTGAGGATCGTTCTGTTCCCTATCAGTCTGTACAACACAGAGCTATGAGGATCGTTCTGTTCCCTATCAGTCTGTACAACACAGAGCTATGAGGATCGTTCTGTTCCCTATGACACAGAGCTGTGAGGATCGTTCTGTTCTCTATAACACAGAGCTGTGAAGATCGTTCTGTTCTCTATAACACAGAGCTGTGAGGATTGTTCTGTTCTCTATAACACAGAGCTGTGAGGATCGTTCTGTTCCCTATAACACAGAGCTATGAGGATCGTTCTGTTCCCTATAACACAGAGCTGTGAGGATCGTTCTGTTCTCTATCAGTCAGTACAACACAGAGCTATGAGGATCGTTCTGTTCCCTATCAGTCTGTACAACACAGAGCTGTGAGGATCGTTCTGTTCTCTATCAGTCTGTACAACACAGAGCTGTGAAGATCGTTCTGTTCTCTATCAGTCAGTACAACACCGAGCTGTGAGGATCGTTCTGTTCCCTATAACACAGAGCTATGAGGATCGTTCTGTTCCCTATAACACAGAGCTATGAGGATCGTTCTGTTCCCTATCAGTCTGTACAACACAGAGCTGTGAGGATCGTTCTGTTCTCTATCAGTCTGTACAACACAGAGCTGTGAGGATCGTTCTGTTCTCTATCAGTCTGTACAACACAGAGCTATGAGGATCGTTCTGTTCTCTATCAGTCTGTACAACACAGAGCTGTGAGGATCGTTCTGTTCCTTATCAGTATGTACAACACGGAGCTATGAGGATCGTTCTGTTCCCTATAACACAGAGCTATGAGGATCGTTCTGTTCCTCATCAGTCTGTACAACACGGAGCTATGAGGATCGTTCTGTTCTCTATCAGTCTGTACAACACAGAGCTGTGAGGATCGTTCTGTTCCCTATGACACAGAGCTGTGAGGATCGTTCTGTTCTCTATCAGTCTGTACAACACAGAGCTCTGAGGATCGTTCTGTTCTCTATCAGTCTGTACAACACAGAGCTAAGAGGATCGTTCTGTTCTCTATCACTCTGTACAACACAGAGCTATGAGAATCGTTCTGTTCCCTATAACACGGAGCTGTGAGGATCGTTCTGTTCCTTATCAGTCTGTACAACACGGAGCTATGAGGATCGTTCTGTTCTCTATCAGTCTGTACAACACAGAGCTATGAGGATCGTTCTGTTCTCTATCAGTCTGTACAACACAGAGCTATGAGGATCGTTCTGTTCTCTATCAGTCAGTACAACACAGAGCTGTGAGGATCGTTCTGTTCTCTATCAGTCTGTACAACACAGAGCTGTGAGGATCGTTCTGTTCTCTATCAGTCTGTACAACATGGAGCTATGAGGATCGTTCTGTTCTCTATCAGTCTGTACAACATGGAGCTATGAGGATCGTTCTGTTCCCTATAACACAGAGCTATGAGGATCGTTCTGTTCTCTATCAGTCTGTACAACACAGAGCTATGAGGATCGTTCTGTTCCCTATAACACAGAGCTATGAGGATCGTTCTGTTCCCTATGACACAGAGCTGTGAGGATCGTTCTGTTCTCTATAACACAGAGCTGTGAAGATCGTTCTGTTCTCTATAACACAGAGCTGTGAGGATTGTTCTGTTCTCTATAACACAGAGCTGTGAGGATCGTTCTGTTCCCTATAACACAGAGCTATGAGGATCGTTCTGTTCCCTATAACACAGAGCTGTGAGGATCGTTCTGTTCTCTATCAGTCAGTACAACACAGAGCTATGAGGATCGTTCTGTTCCCTATCAGTCTGTACAACACAGAGCTGTGAGGATCGTTCTGTTCTCTATCAGTCTGTACAACACAGAGCTGTGAGGATCGTTCTGTTCTCTATCAGTCAGTACAACACCGAGCTGTGAGGATCGTTCTGTTCCCTATCAGTCTGCACAACACAGAGCTATGAGGATCGTTCTGTTCTCTATCAGTCAGTACAACACAGAGCTGTGAGGATCGTTCTGTTCTCTATCAGTCTGTACAACATGGAGCTATGAGGATCGTTCTGTTCCCTATAACACAGAGCTATGAGGATCGTTCTGTTCTCTATCAGTCTGTACAACACAGAGCTATGAGGATCGTTCTGTTCCCTATAACACAGAGCTATGAGGATCGTTCTGTTCTCTATCATTCTGTACAACATGGAGCTATGAGGATCGTTCTGTTCCCTATAACACAGAGCTATGAGGATCGTTCTGTTCTCTATCAGTCTGTACAACACAGAGCTATGAGGATCGTTCTGTTCTCTATCAGTCTGTACAACACAGAGCTATGAGGATCGTTCTGTTCTATTTCCAGCTGTGTGGCTGGATGGATGCAGTGCTACTCTGATTCAGACATGTGAATAGCTAACGGAAACACTGACTTAGTTACACTTCATTCCAGATGAGAGAACGGCTACGTCACACACACCCACACACACACATCTCGTAATAATGCTTCTCAACCTGAGGCAACTACCAGCCAGCACCAATTATGCTGTCTGCAGAGCTGAGGAAAGACACTGATCCGTTTATCCGTGATGTGCCTGTGTTTACGCTGCATAACCAGCAACAGTACACACAGAGACCTGAGCAGTTCATCACAGATAACACACACCTAGAGAACAAGACCTGAGCAGTCCATCACAGATAACACACACCTAGAGAAGACCTGAGCAGTCCATCACAGATAACACACACCTAGAGAAGACCTGAGCAGTCCATCACAGATAACACACACCTAGAGAAGACCTGAGCAGTCCATCACAGATAACACACACCTAGAGAAGACCTGAGCAGTCCATCACAGATAACACACACCTAGAGAAGACCTGAGCAGTCCAGCACAGATAACACACACCTAGAGAACAAGACCTGAGCAGTCCATCACAGATAACACACACCTAGAGAAGACCTGAGCAGTCCATCACAGATAACACACACCTAGAGAACAAGACCTGAGCAGTCCATCACAGATAACACACACCTAGAGAAGACCTGAGCAGTCCATCACAGATAACACACACCTAGAGAACAAGACCTGATCCCAGGTAAGAGATTCATCAGTCATGAGGACAATATGACCACACCGCACTGGAGACAATATGATCAGAACACACCCCACTGGAGACAATATGATCACACCCCACCCCACTGGAGACAATATGATCAGACCGCGCCCCACTGGAGACAATATGATCAGACCACGCCCCACTGGAGACAATATGATCAGACCACACCCCACTGGCAACAATATGATCAGACCACACCCCACTGGAGACAATATGATCAGACCACACCCCACTGGAGACAATATGATCAGACCACACCCCACTGGAGACAATATGATCAGACCACACCCCACTGGAGACAATATGATCAGACCACACCCCACTGGAGACAATATGATCAGACCACACCCCACTGGAGACAATATGATCAGACCACACCCCACTGGCAACAATATGATCAGACCACACCCCACTGGAGACAATATGATCAGACCACACCCCACTGGAGACAATATGATCAGACCACACCCCACTGGAGACAATATGATCAGACCACACCCCACTGGCAACAATATAATCAGACCACACCCCACTGGAGACAATATGATCAGACCACACCCCACTGGAGACAATATGATCAGACCACACCCCACTGGCAACAATTTTTATTTTTTATATTTTTTTTTTATTTCACCTTTATTTAACCAGGTAGGCTAGTTGAGAACAAGTTCTCATTTGCAACTGCGACCTGGCCAAGATAAGGCATAGCAGTGTGAACAGACAACACAGAGTTACACATGGAGTAAACAATTAACAAGTCAATAACACAGTAGAAAAAAGGGGAGTCTATATATACATTGTGTGCAAAAGGCATGAGAAGGTAGGCAAATAATTACAATTATGCAGATTAACACTGGAGTGATAAATGATCAGATGGTTATGTACAGGTAGAGATATTGGTGTGCAAAAGAGCAGAAAAATAAATAAAAACAGTATGGGGATGAGGTAGGTGAAAATGGGTGGGCTATTTACCAATAGACTATGTACAGCTGCAGCGATCGGTTAGCTGCTCAGATAGCAGATGTTTGAAGTTGGTGAGGGAGATAAAAGTCTCCAACTTCAGCGATTTTTGCAATTCGTTCCAGTCACAGGCAGCAGAGAACTGGAACGAAAGGCGGCCAAATGAGGTGTTGGCTTTAGGGATGATCAGTGAGATACACCTGCTGGAGCGCGTGCTACGGATGGGTGTTGCCATCGTAACCAGTGAACTGAGATAAGGTGGAGCTTTACCTAGCATGGACTTGTAGATGACCTGGAGCCAGTGGGTCTGGCGACGAATATGTAGCGAGGGCCAGCCGACTAGAGCATACAAGTCGCAGTGGTGGGTGGTATAAGGTGCTTTAGTGACAAAACGGATGGCACTGTGATAAACTGCATCCAGTTTGCTGAGTAGAGTGTTGGTCAGACAATATGATCAGACCACACCCCACTGGCGACAATATAATCAGACCACACCCCACTGGAGACAATATGATCAGACCACACCCCACTGGAGACAATATGATCAGACCACACCCCACTGGAGACAATATGATCAGACCACACCCCACTGGAGACAATATGATCAGACCACACCCCACTGGAGACAATATGATCAGACCACACCCAACTGGAGACAATATGATCAGACCACACCCCACTGGAGACAATATGATCAGACCACACCCCACTGGAGACAATATGGTCAGACCACACCCCACTGGAGACAATATGGTCAGACCACACCCCACTGGAGACAATATGATCAGACCACACCCCACTGGAGACAATATGATCAGACCACACCCCACTGGAGACAATATGATCAGACCACACCCCACTGGAGACAATATGATCAGACCACACCCCACTGGAGACAATATGATCAGACCACACCCCACTGGAGACAATATGATCAGACCACACCCCACTGGAGACAATATGATCAGACCCCACCCCACTGGAGACAATATGATCAGACCACACCCCACTGGAGACAATATGATCAGACCCCACCCCACTGGAGACAATATGATCAGACCACACCACACTGGAGACAATATGATCAGACCACACCCCACTGGAGACAATATGATCAGACCACACTGGAGACAATATGATCAGACCACACTGGAGACAACATGATCAGACCACACCCCACTGGAGACAATATGATCAGACCACACCCCACTGGAGACAATATGATCAGACCACACTGGAAACATGATCAGACCACACCCCACTGGAGACAATATGATCAGACCACACCCCACTGGAGACAATATGATCAGACCACACTGGAGACAACATGATCAGACCACACCCCACTGGAGACAATATGATCAGACCGCGCCCCACTGGAGACAATATGATCAGACCACACTGGAGACAATATGATCAGACCACACTGGAGACAATATGATCAGACCACACTGGAGACAATATGATCAGACCACACTGGAGACAATATGTGTGACTTGTGTACTAACTTTACAGTGTTTTCTGTTCTGCATGTATTATAGTGTATTGTGTTTGTATACCAACTTCACAAAATGCATTTCCACGTGAATAAACAAACAACTAAATATATTGGATGGTGCGGTATCATGTGACACAACGTACTGAAAAAAGGATAGAATAAAGGACTCTCTCTTCCTGATAAAGGAGGATAACTGGAGTAATGACAGACAGGTTCATTACCACTATATCTTCCTGATAAAGACAGAGGGTCATTACCAGTATATCTTCCTGATAATGACAGAGGGTCATTACCACTATCTCTTCCTGATAAAGACAGAGGATCATTACCAGTATATCTTCCTGATAAAGACATAGAGGGTCATTACCACTATCTCTTCCTGATAAAGACAGACGTTCATTACCAGTATATCTTCCTGACAAAGACAGACGTTCATTACCACTATCTCTTCCTGATAAAGATAGAGGTTAATTACCAGTATCTCTTCCCAGGAGCCTTTATAGAAGATGGGACTGTTGACGTTCCAGTAGGCACACAGACATTCCAAACGGCCCAGCTGGAAACAGAGAGAGGACAGGAAGTCAACAGAGAGAGGACAGGAAGTCAACTGGGCACGGGGTCATATCAACAATGTCACCCCAACGTTACAAATCAACAATATACAGCACAGCATTGCCCTGAAATCTGTCAGGCCATCCATGAATGAGCTGTGTGAGCTACAGACTCTGTGTTACCACAGTGGCAGTGGTACCTTGGAGCAGAATGACGGAGAGATCATGACAGCATCAACATGTATTCAGTGAACACTGCCCAAACCGGCTGTTACCTTGTAGATGATCCTGGCTGCCTCGTTCAGAATACACGACTTCCAGTTCTCATCGGTCGTCTACAAACAAAATCACAAAATGAACGAGCAGAATGACTGATATCAGAAAGACTCGTCACATCTTGTCAACCAGTGTGTGTGTGTGTACCTGTAGACTCAGCTCAGCCAGGGTGACTCCCATAGAGAGGGGCTGCTGGGGGTCTAATATCTGGAACACACAAACCACAGAGACAATCACACAACTTCCCATAATGCACTGGGAGACAGGAAGTACTAGGAAAGGATGTGAGGCAATGAGACAAGGAGAGATGACGAAAACAGACAAGAAGAGTAAGTTATGGAGGTAACGAGACAAGGAGAGAAGAGGTGAGGAAGGAGACTAGGAGATGAGGTGAGGAAATGAGAGGAGGGAAAAGAGACAAGGATAGGAGGTGAGGAGAGGAGTTGAGGAGACAAGGAGAGCCAGTGACGAGAGGAGATGAGGAAAGGAGACAAGGATATGAGGTGAGGAGGAAAAAAAGAGAGGTGAGGAAAGGAGATGAGGAAAGATGAGGAGAGAAGACAATGAAAGGAGGTGAGGAAAGGATATAGGAGAGGTGAGGAAAGGAGACAAAGAGAGAGGAGGCTGTGAGAGGAGGAGTTTTGTCCCCCAGCTCTAGAAACTAACATCGTCCTCATATCTGATATGGATGCTGGTGATCTTGACTTGCAGGTTCTTGATGACTTGCGTGGCCAGCTTCTCAGCAAACGTGTCCTTCTTCTCATCTTTCTGAGGCTTTTCTGAAATGACCAGAACAAGCTACTCAGGCAGCTGATAATGACCAGAACAAGCTACTCAGGCAGTTGATAATGACCAGAACAAGCTACTCAGGCAGCTGATAATGACCAGGACAAGCTACTCAGGCAGCTGATCATGTGTACTTGGTTGAAATCCACACAAGTCATTGGAAGATTTAAGAGAATGTCTTTTTGGTCAAAACTACTGTCACAACACACAATCACATTGACGATCACAATCACGCAACACACGTACCCACCTTGTTTGTTTTCATGGCGTTTTAAAGATTTTAGACTCTTAAAGCCTTTTTTGTGTTTTTTAATCTTAAAGCCTTGATGATTAACGCAGCATTAAACAGAGGAAGAGCTGTTAGTGGATAGTCAGTGCAACAGTGACATGACAACCAGACATCAGAGCATGCAGAATGGGTTGAAGACAAAGAAAACAACAGTGACAACCAGACATCAGAGCATGCAGAATGGGTTGAAGACAAAGAAAACAACAGTGACAACCAGACATCAGAGCATGCAGAATGGGTTGAAGACAAAGATAACAACAGTGACAACCAGACATCAGAGCATGCAGAATGGGTTGAAGACAAAGAGAACAACAGTGACAACCAGACATCAGAGCAGGTTGCCTGACTGGTCCACTACAGAACAGAACCTAATGCCTGGCTGGTCCACTACAGAACAGAACCTAATGCCTGACTGGTCCAGAACAGAACCTAATGCCTGGCTGGTCCACTACAGAACAGGACCTAATGCCTGACTGGTCCACTAGAGAACAGAACAGAACCTAATGCCTGGCTGGTCCACTACAGTATAAAACCTAATGCCTGGCTGGTCCACTACAGAACAGAACCTAATGCCTGGCTGGTCCATTACAGAACAGAACAGAACCTAATGCCTGGCTGGTCCACTACAGAACAGAACCTAATGCCTGACTGGTCCACTACAGAACAGAACCTAATGCCTGGCTGGTCCACTACATTATAGAACAGAACCTAATGCCTGGCTGGTCCACCACAGTACTGAACAGAACCTAATGCCTGACTGGTCCACTACTGAACAGAACCTAATGCCTGAATGGTCCACTACATTATAGAACAGAACCTAATGCCTGGCTGGTCCACCACAGTACTGAACAGAACCTAATGTGCCTGACTGGTCCACTACAGAACAGAACCTAATGCCTGACTGGTCCACTACAGTATAGAACAGAACCTAATGCCTAGCTGGTCCACTACATTATAGAACAGAACCTAATTCCTAGCTGGTCCACTACACTACTGAACAGAACCTAATGCCTGACTGGTCCACTACAGTACAGAACCTAATGCCTGACTGAACCACCACAGAACAGAACCTACCATGCTGAGGCTCCTTATACACAACACTTTCCAGATTAAACAGCAGCTCTCCCGTCTGAGAGTCTACGTGTCCCGTGAGGTGAGCAGCACAAGGTAGAGAGAGAGAGTAGTGGTCAGATTAAATACACCATCAGCAGCACAAGGTAGAGAGAGAGAGTAGTGGTCAGATTAAATACACCATCAGCAGCACAAGGTAGAGAGAGAGAGTAGTGGTCAGATTAAATACACCATCAGCAGCACAAGGTAGAGAGAGAGAGCAGTGGTCAGACTAAATACACCATCAGCAGCACAAGGTAGAGAGAGAGAGTAGTGGTCAGATTAAATACACCATCAGCAGCACAAGGTAGAGAGAGAGAGTAGTGGTCAGATTAAATACACCATCAGCAGCACAAGGTAGAGAGAGAGAGTAGTGGTCAGATTAAATACACCATCAGCAGCACAAGGTAGAGAGAGAGAGCAGTGGTCAGATTAAATACACCATCAGCAGCACAAGGTAGAGAGAGAGAGCAGTGGTCAGACTAAATCAGACTGTCACACTGTGATGTCAGTCCACTAGTTTAACTCCTGTCTCTTCACGTCTGTGATGTCAGTCCACTAGTTTAACTCCCGTCTCCTCACCTCTGTGATGTCAGTCCACTAGTTGAACTCCCGTCTCCTCACCTCTGTGATGTCAGTCCACTAGTTGAACTCCTCACCCATGTGATGTCAGTCCACTAGTTGAACTCCTCACCCATGTGATGTCAGTCCACTAGTTGAACTCCTGTCTCTTCACCTCTGTGATGTCAGTCCACTAGTTTAACTCCTCACCTCTGTGATATCAGTCCACTAGTTTAACTCCTCACCTCTGTGATATCAGTCCACTAGTTTAACTCCTCACCTCTGTGATATCAGTCCACTAGTTTAACTCCTCACCTCTGTGATGTCAGTCCACTAGTTTAACTCCCGTCTCCTCACCTCTGCGAGCAGCCATCAGTAGCGCCTCCTCAATGCGCTGCAGCTCCTTCTGCTTGGCCTCCTGCTGGTAACGCTCCTCCTTCGCGGCGTCATACTTTATCGCTTTGAAACAACACACCACGGGACATAGTTAATAAACACAACGGGTGTTGGAATTACAATATTCAGAGCTTCAGGTGATGTTTGGTACTTAAATCACTTTGAACAAGACAACATGGTTTCATAGTGGATACACATAGAACAAGACAACATGGTTTCATAGTGGATACACATAGAACAAGACAACATGGTTTCATAGTAGATACATATAGAACAAGACAACATGGTTTCATAGTGGATACATATAGAACTGTTGATAGAACAAGACAACATGGTTTCATAGTAGATACATATAGAACAAGACAACATGGTTTCATAGTGGATACATATAGAACTGTTGATAGAACAAGACAACATGGTTTCATAGTGGATACACATAGAACAAGACAACATGGTTTCATAGTGGATACACATAGAACAAGACAACATGGTTTCATAGTAGATACATATAGAACAAGACAACATGGTTTCATAGTGGATACATATAGAACTGTTGATAGAACAAGACAACATGGTTTCATAGTGGATACATATAGAACAAGACAACATGGTTTCATAGTGGATACACATAGAACAAGACAACATGGTTTCATAGTGGATACATATAGAACAAGACAACATGGTTTCATAGTGGATACATTTGGAACTGTTGATAGAACAAGACAACATGGTTTCATAGTGGATACACATAGAACAAGACAACATGGTTTCATAGTGGATACACATAGAACTGTTGATAGAACAAGACAACATGGTTTCATAGTGGATACATATAGAACAAGACAACATGGTTTCATAGTGGATACACATAGGACTGTTGATAGAACAAGACAACATGGTTTCATAGTGGATACACATAGTTCTGTTGGTTTTCATACACTTTCTTTCATTGTCAAGAAACCAAAAGCACAATCCCAGTCATATTAGCATCCCATGCTAGATTTTGATAACCCCAGTCATATTAGCATCCCATGCTAGTTGTTGATAATCCCAGTCATATTAGCAACCCGTTATAGTTGATAATCCCAGTCATATTAGCAACCCATTATAGTTGATAATCCCAGTCATATTAACAACCCATGATAGTTGATAATCCCAGTCATATTAGCAACCCATGATAGTTGTTACATCTTTAGATCTCCCCTCGTTCTATATTCTAACAGATGTTTCCATCTCTGTCCATGAAACCGTGTTTTCCCAGCAAAATGCATTTTGGGACATTTGCGTGTATTCCTACCGCCGTGTTCACATTGCTGACCTTAAAATGTGAAAAAAATTATAGTTTATCAGTCCCCCCCCCCCCCCACGGAGCGAACATGTTGGGCTTTGAGTTATATATATATATATATATATATACACACACACACATACACATATATATATATATATAGAGCGAGATAGGACTATTGAAACAGTCTCTCTCTCCCTCCTAGTGTTATGAAGGAGCCTGACTGCCTTCAGGACTGTGTTCGTGTCCATGGATAACTCAAGGTCTTTGTGTCCAGTGGTTGCCTAGCAACAGAGGTGTTTTCTCTAGATGTGTCAGCCAAACAGATTAATAACCACATCTAAAACACACAGTACAGGATGAAGGGCTGGGCAACACATCGTCTTATTAAAGAATCTAAAACACACAGTACAGGATGAAGGGCTGGGCCATACATCGTCTTATTAAAGAATCTAAAACACACAGTACAGGATGAAGGGCTGGGCCATACATCGTCTTATTAAAGAATCTAAAACACACAGTACAGGATGAAGGGCTGGGCCATACATCGTCTTATTAAAGAATCCAAAACACACAGTACAGGATGAAGGGCTGGGCCATACATCGTCTTATTAAAGAATCCAAAACACACAGTACAGGATGAAGGGCTGGGCCATACATCGTCTTATGTAAGAATCTAAAACACACAGTACAGGATGAAGGGCTGGGCCATACATCGTCTTATGTAAGAATCTAAAACACACAGTACAGGATGAAGGGCTGGGCCATACATCGTCTTATTAAAGAATCTAAAACACACAGTACAGGATGAAGGGCTGGGCCATACATCGTCTTATTAAAGAATCTAAAACACACAGTACAGGATGAAGGGCTGGGCCATACATCGTCTTATTAAAGAATCTAAAACACACAGTACAGGATGAAGGGCTGGGCCATACATCGTCTTATGTCTTATTAAAGAATCTAAAACACGCAGTACAGGATGAAGGGCTGGGCCATACATCGTCTTATGTCTTATTAAAGAATCTAAAACACACAGTACAGGTTGAAGGGCTGGGCCATACATCGTCTTATGTCTTATTAAAGAATCTAAAACACACAGTACAGGATGAAGGGCTGGGCCATACATCGTCTTATTAAAGACTCTAAAACACACAGTACAGGATGAAGGGCTGGGCCATACATCGTCTTATGTCTTATTAAAGAATCTAAAACACACAGTACAGGATGAAGGGCTGGGCCATACATCGTCTTATTAAAGAATCTAAAACACACAGTACAGGATGAAGGGCTGGGCCATACATCGTCTTATGTCTTATTAAAGAATCTAATGTAAATGTCACAATTGAATGTGAAATGACACTGGAACTTCCATTCAACAAATGATATCTGAAAAACCTTCTTGATTAACGGAAACGTCCGGATTGTTATTTTTCATGACTCAAAACAAGACACACTGGAAAAAAAAACATGAGACATTTTGTAAACTTGCAGAAAGAAGACTTGTGTTTCAGACAGAAGTATAGACCCCATAACCAACCAAGGATGTAAAACACTATCTGTCTGTTAGTAGATTGGAGCTGGTGTTTAATGGAGGTATAGACCCCATAACCAACCAAGGATATAAAACACCTGTTAGTAGATTGGAGCTGGTGTTTAATGGAAGTATAGACCCCAAAACCAACCAAGGATGTAAAACACCTGTTAGTAGATTGGAGCTGGTGTTTAATGGAAGTATAGACCCCATAACCAACCAAGGATATAAAACACCTGTTAGTAGATTGGAGCTGGTGTTTAATGGAGGTATAGACCCCATAACCAACCAAGGATATAAAACACCTGTTAGTAGATTGGAGCTGGTGTTTAATGGAAGTATAGACCCCATAACCAACCAAGGGTATAAAACACCTGTTAGTAGATTGGAGCTGGTGTTTAATGGAAGTATAGACCCCATAACCAACCAAGGGTATAAAACACCTGTTAGTAGATTGGAGCTGGTGTTTAATGGAAGTATAGACCCCATAACCAACCAAGGATATAAAACACTATCTGTCTGTTAGTAGATTGGAGCTGGTGTTTAATGGAAGTATAGACCCCATAACCAACCAAGGATATAAAACACCTGTTAGTAGATTGGAGCTGGTGTTTAATGGAGGTATAGACCCCATAACCAACCAAGGGTATAAAACACTGGGACAGATAAAGACTTAAAGCGGATATACAGGTACCGTATAACTGTCATTGTGTCAGTATCTGACTCAGCTATTCATGTGTTCTCAGGACAAAACCTTGCCATCGAAAACAGGTCCCCCCCAAAAAACTAAAAGTCTGGAGAAGCTCAGAAGATTCCAGAATAAAACCCACAATACAAACCATTCTAATACTACACTACCAGTGTTAAATCATCAAGCTGAAACGACTAGCGGTATAGTCTGGTTCTGGGGAGGTACTGGTCGTGGAGGGTTTTATTCTAGACTAGCGGTATAGTCTGGTTCTGGGGAGGTACTGGTCGTGGAGGCTTTTATTCTAGACTAGCGGTATAGTCTGGTTCTGGGGAGGTACTGGTCGTGGAGGGTTTTATTCTAGACTAGCGGTATAGTCTGGTTCTGGGGAGATACTGGTCGTGGAGGGTTTTATTCTAGACTAGCGGTATAGTCTGGTTCTGGGGAGATACTGGTCGTGGAGGGTTTTATTCTAGCCTAGCGGTATAGTCTGGTTCTGGGGAGATACTGGTCGTGGAGGGTTTTATTCCGGCCTAGCGGTATAGTCTGGTTCTGGGGAGCTACTGGTCGTGGAGGGTTTTATTCTAGACTAGCGGTATTGTCTGGTTCTGGGGAGATACTGGTCGTAGAGGGTTTTATTCCAGCCTAGCGGTATAGTCTGGTTCTGGGGAGATACTGGTCGTGGAGGGTTTTATTCCGGCCTAGCGGTATAGTCTGGTTCTGGGGAGCTACTGGTTGTGGAGGGTTTTATTCCAGCCTCTCACTAAGACACCGGATTTAAATCAATCAAATGAAGGTATTTCAGATTCGCTGATTCAGTTGTGTTTACTGCAGGGCTGGAACGAAAGCCTTGCACACCCAGACTCTCTCTAGGACAGGAGTTGGAGAACCCAGTGTTAAACAAAAGGAGAAAGAGGACATTCCCAGAGTCCAGAGAGAGACTTGATTGGTCTCAGTTCACCACCCTGAACCCAGACTGGAGGATCCTCTTACCATTGTATGGACATGTACGTAACTGAGACACAGCTGAAACACAGATAGCGCCATTGAAATATAGCTGGAGGCCACTGTAACTCATTATAGTACAGGACATTATTACAGTGGCATAACAGTCATCATGACAGTATTTAGTGGCATAGCAGTCTACAGGACAGTATTACAGTGTCACAAGTCTTAAAAAAATCAAGTGTCACAAATCTCAAAGAGTGTTGTTATGAATCAATTCATGACACTGGCATGTAGGGCTAGATGTAGGCCAACACTAAATCATTTGGAATCGTTTGGAATCCTTTAGATTCATTTGGAATCTTTTAGATTCATTTGGAATCTTTTAGATTAATTTGGAATCTTTTAGATTCATTTGGAATCATTTAGAATAATTTGGAATCATTTAGAATAATTTGGAATCATTTAGATTAATTTGGAAACATTTAGAATCATTTAGAGCCATAGAACACAAAGATAGAGGGTATAAACGGTTCCTTACTTGCTCCAGGAACCACCAGCAGATAGAGACCATCTAACGTTGCAACTACAGCATCATTGTACAAGTTCTTCCAAGGGATCTTCAATGTCAGTTTTCCTGAAAAACAACAAGGTCCTCAAGTCAATGGGAAGTCAAGAGGATGCAATAATAACATCTGAGTTATTTAATAACCTTACCTCATGGTGTTCTGTATTATCTAACTACAATAACATCTGAGTTATTTAACAACCTTACCTCATGGTATCTAACTACAATAACATCTGAGTTATTTAACAGTCTTATCTCATGGTGTTCTGTATTATCTAACTACAATAACATCAGAGTTATTTAATAACCTTACCTCATGGTCTTCTGTAGACTTGTCTAACTACAACCTATTCTATCTGATATGCTGGTTTACCATATAAAGCTCGACTCAATTCATTCATGGTGGTTGTCGTTTGATTAGGTTGAGGCTTTGTGCTTCTGATCTATTGAATCGATGTCGTCTAAACCAGGAATAGTTGGCCCCATTTTTCAGGCTGAGCATCTTTTCCTTCATAAAACACACCTTTCAGATCCCACGACACTGTCTTTCAGAAGACAGACTACATACCAGCTCTAAACCAGACAGCACCATCCACACAGTGTCTTTCAGAAGACAGACTACATAACAGCTCTAAACCAGACAGCACCATCCACACAGTGTCTTTCAGAAGACAGACTACATACCAGCTCTTAACCAGACAGCACCATCCACACAGTGTCTGACTAGACACCATCCACACAGTGTCTTTCAGAAGACAGACTACATAACAGCTCTAAACCAGACAGCACCATCCACACAGTGTCTTTCAGAAGACAGACTACATACCAGCTCTTAACCAGACAGCACCATCCACACAGTGTCTGACTAGACACCATCCACACAGTGTCTTTCAGAAGACAGACTACATACCAGCTCTAAACCAGACAGCACCATCCACACAGTGTCTGACTAGACACCATCCACACAGTGTCTTTCAGAAGACAGACTACATACCAGCTCTAAACCAGACAGCACCATCCACACAGTGTCTGACTAGACACCATCCACACAGTGTCTGACTAGACACCATCCACACAGTGTCTTTCAGAAGACAGACTACATACCAGCTCTAAAACAGACAGCACAATCCACACAGTGTCTTTCAGAAGACAGACTACATAACAGCTCTAAACCAGACAGCACCATCCACACAGTGTCTTTCAGAAGACAGACTACATACCAGCTCTAAACCAGACAGCACCATCCACACAGTGTCTTTCAGAAGACAGACTACATACCAGCTCTAAAACAGACAGCACCATCCACACAGTCTGACTAGACACCATCCACACAGTGTCTTTCAGAAGACAGACTACATACCAGCTAAACCAGACAGCACCATCCACACAGTGTCTTTCAGAAGACAGACTACATACCAGCTAAACCAGACAGCACCATCCACACAGTGTCTGATGACTAGACTGACTAGACACCATCCACACAGTGTCTGATGACTAGACTGACTAGACACCATCCACACAGTGTCTGACTAGACACCATCCACACAGTGTCTGATGACTAGACTGACTAGACACCATCCACACAGTGTCTGACTAGACATCATCCACACAGTGTCTGATGACTAGACTGACTAGACACCATCCACACAGTGTCTGATGACTAGACTGACTAGACACCATCCACACAGTGTCTGATGACTAGACTGACTAGACACCATCCACACAGTGTCTGACTAGACACCATCCACACAGTGTCTGATGACTAGACTGACTAGACACCATCCACACAGTGTCTGACTAGACATCATCCACACAGTGTCTGATGACTAGACTGACTAGACACCATCCACACAGTGTCTGACTAGACACCATCCACACAGTGTCTGATGACTAGACTGACTAGACACCATCCACACAGTGTCTGATGACTAGACTGACTAGACACCATCCACACAGTGTCTGATGACTAGACACCATCCACACAGTGTCTGACTAGACACCATCCACACAGTGTCTGATGACTAGACACCATCCACACAGTGTCTGATGACTAGACACCATCCACACAGTGTCTGACTAGACACCATCCACACAGTGTCTGACTAGACACCATCCACACAGTGTCTGATGACTAGACACCATCCACACAGTGTCTGATGACTAGACACCATCCACACAGTGTCTGATGACTAGACTGACTAGACATCATCCACACAGTGTCTGACTAGACACCATCCACAGTGTCTGATGACTAGACTGACTAGACATCATCCACACAGTGTCTGATGACTAGACACCATCCACACAGTGTCTGACTAGACACCATCCACAGTGTCTGATGACTAGACTGACTAGACACCATCCACACAGTGTCTGATGACTAGACTGACTAGACACCATCCAGTGTCTGATGACTAGACTGACTAGACACCATCCACAGTGTCTGATGACTAGACTGATTAGACACCATCCACACAGTGTCTGATGACTAGACACCATCCACACAGTGTCTGACTAGACACCATCCACACAGTGTCTGACTAGACACCATCCACACAGTGTCTGATGACTAGACACCATCCACACAGTGTCTGATGACTAGACTGACTAGACACCATCCACACAGTGTCTGATGACTAGACTGACTAGACATCATCCACACAGTGTCTGATGACTAGACTGACTAGACATCATCCACACAGTGTCTGATGACTAGACTGACTAGACACCATCCACACAGTGTCTGATGACGAGACTGACTAGACACCATCCACACAGTGTCTGATGACTAGACTGACTAGACATCATCCACACAGTGTCTGATGACTAGACACCATCCACACAGTGTCTGATGACTAGACTGACTAGACATCATCCACACAGTGTCTGATGACTAGACACCATCCACACAGTGTCTGATGACTAGACTGACTAGACACCATCCACACAGTGTCTGACTAGACACCATCCACACAGTGTCTGATGACTAGACTGACTAGACACCATCCACACAGTGTCTGATGACTAGACTGACTAGACACCATCCACACAGTGTCTGATGACTAGACTGACTAGACACCATCCACAGTGTCTGATGACTAGACTGACTAGACACCATCCACACAGTGTCTGATGACTAGACACCATCCACACAGTGTCTGACTAGACACCATCCACACAGTGTCTGATGACTAGACACCATCCACACAGTGTCTGATGACTAGACACCATCCACACAGTGTCTGATGACTAGACACCATCCACACAGTGTCTGATGACTAGACACCATCCACACAGTGTCTGATGACTAGACACCATCCACACAGTGTCTGATGACTAGACACCATCCACACAGTGTCTGATGACTAGACTGACTAGACATCATCCACACAGTGTCTGATGACTAGACTGACTAGACACCATCCACACAGTGTCTGATGAATAGACTGACTAGACACCATACACACAGTGTCTGACTAGACACCATCCACACAGTGTCTGACTAGACACCATCCACACAGTGTCTGATGACTAGACTGACTAGACATCATCCACACAGTGTCTGACTAGACATCATCCACACAGTGTCTGATGACTAGACTGACTAGACATCATCCACACAGTGTCTGATGACTAGACAGACTAGACACCATCCACACAGTGTCTGATGACTAGACAGACTAGACACCATCCACACAGTGTCTGATGACTAGACACCATCCACACAGTGTCTGATGACTAGACTGACTAGACATCATCCACACAGTGTCTGATGACTAGACACCATCCACACAGTGTCTGATGACTAGACACCATCCACACAGTTTCTGATGACTAGACACCATCCACACAGTTTCTGATGACTAGACACCATCCACACAGTTTCTGATGACTAGACACCATCCACACAGTGTCTGATGACTAGACACCATCCACACAGTGTCTGATGACTAGACACCATCCACACAGTGTCTGATGACTAGACACCATCCACACAGTGTCTGATGACTAGACACCATCCACACAGTGTCTGATGACTAGACACCATCCACACAGTGTCTGATGACTAGACACCATCCACACAGTGTCTGATGACTAGACACCATCCACACAGTGTCTGATGACTAGACACCATCCACACAGTGTCTGATGACTAGACACCATCCACACAGTGTCTGATGACTAGACACCATCCACACAGTGTCTGATGACTAGACACCATCCACACAGTGTCTGATGACTAGACACCATCCACACAGTGTCTGATGACTAGACACCATCCACACAGTGCCTGATGACTAGACACCATCCACACAGTGCCTGATGACTAGACACCATCCACACAGTGTCTGATGACTAGACACCATCCACACAGTGTCTGATGACTAGACACCATCCACACAGTGTCTGATGACTAGACACCATCCACACAGTGTCTGATGACTAGACACCATCCACACAGTGTCTGATGACTAGACACCATCCACACAGTGTCTGATGACTAGACACCATCCACACAGTGTCTGATGACTAGACACCATCCACACAGTGTCTGATGACTAGACACCATCCACACAGTGTCTGATGACTAGACACCATCCACACAGTGTCTGATGAATAGTCTGACTAGACACCATCCACACAGTTTCTGATGACTAGACACCATCCACACAGTGTCTGATGACTAGACACCATCCACACAGTGTCTGATGACTAGACACCATCCACACAGTGTCTGATGACTAGACACCATCCACACAGTGTCTGATGACTAGACACCATCCACACAGTGTCTGATGAATAGTCTGACTAGACACCATCCACACAGTGTCTGATGACTAGACACCATCCACACAGTGTCTGATGACTAGACACCATCCACACAGTGTCTGATGAATAGTCTGACTAGACACCATCCACACAGTGTCTGATGACTAGACACCATCCACACAGTGTCTGATGAATAGTCTGACTGGACACCATCCACACAGTGTCTGATGACTAGACACCATCCACACAGTGTCTGATGAATAGTCTGACTAGACACCATCCACACAGTGTCTGATGACTAGACTGACTAGACACCATCCACACAGTGTCTGATGACTAGACACCATCCACACAGTGTCTGATGACTAGACACCATCCACACAGTGTCTGATGACTAGACACCATCCACACAGTGTCTGATGAATAGTCTGACTAGACACCATCCACACAGTGTCTGATGACTAGACTGACTAGACATCATCCACACAGTGTCTGATGACTAGACTGACTAGACACCATCCACACAGTGTCTGATGACTAGACACCATCCACACAGTGTCTGATGAATAGTCTGACTAGACACCATCCACACAGTGTCTGATGACTAGACTGACTAGACACCATCCACACAGTGTCTGATGACTAGACTGACTAGACATCATCCACACAGTGTCTGACTAGACATCATCCACACAGTGTCTGATGACTAGACTGACTAGACACCATCCACACAGTGTCTGATGACTAGACACCATCCACACAGTGTCTGATGAATAGTCTGACTAGACACCATCCACACAGTGTCTGATGACTAGACTGACTAGACACCATCCACACAGTGTCTGATGAATAGTCTGACTAGACACCATCCACACAGTGTCTGATGACTAGACTGACTAGACATCATCCACACAGTGTCTGACTAGACATCATCCACACAGTGTCTGACTAGACATCATCCACACAGTGTCTGACTAGACATCATCCACACAGTGTCTGATGACTAGACTGACTAGACATCATCCACACAGTGCCTGATGACTAGACACCATCCACACAGTGTCTGACTAGACATCATCCACACAGTGTCTGACTAGACATCATCCACACAGTGTCTGATGACTAGACTGACTAGACATCATCCACACAGTGCCTGATGACTAGACACCATCCACACAGTGTCTGATGACTAGACTGACTAGACATCATCCACACAGTGTCTGACTAGACATCATCCACACAGTGTCTGATGACTAGACTGACTAGACATCATCCACACAGTGTCTGATGACTAGACTGACTAGACACCATCCACACAGTGTCTGACTAGACACCATCCACACAGTGTCTGACTAGACACCATCCACACAGTGTCTGATGACTAGACACCATCCACACAGTGTCTGACTAGACACCATCCACACAGTGTCTGACTAGACACCATCCACACAGTGTCTGACTAGACACCATCCACACAGTGTCTGACTAGACACCATCCACACAGTGTCTGACTAGACACCATCCACACAGTGTCTGACTAGACACCATCCACACAGTGTCTGACTAGACACCATCCACACAGTGTCTGACTAGACACCATCCACACAGTGTCTGACTAGACACCATCCACACAGTGTCTGACTAGACACCATCCACACAGTGTCTGACTAGACACCATCCACACAGTGTCTGACTAGACACCATCCACACAGTGTCTGATGACTAGACACCATTTTGAACGGCATCAAAAAATCACTTTGCTGCGACTGGGGGGGTAAAACCTGAATAAAATACATATGTTTTATTCAATCCATTTACTGATAAAAAGCCAGATATTTTATTTATTTTATTTATTTAACTAGGCAAGTCAGTTAAGAACAAAAAAGGCACCTGCTGGGTTTAGTTGGGGGGCAACACTGTGCTGCTCGTAACGAATAAAATAGACTTTAAAAACATCCATTCTTTCAAAACTGTCTCACAGTGTTGTGAACAAACCTCTGGGTGGCGTGGATACTTTCCCCCAGTAGAGATATGAAGCATCTTAGGACTGCAGTAGTTTCTCTAATGTCGTTAAAGGATTATCAGAGAAAGTGTCCAGGTGAGGTCAAGAAAGACACTCGTCACCATAGACACAACCAGTTTTTAGAAGTGAAGGGAGAAAGTCCCTCGGGACCACAGTCACGTGACTGGAACCCTCACGGCCGAGGTACACCCAATATGGACGCCGGTCAGCTCCATACACAACATTAGACCTCTGTCTGGGACACACACACACACACACACTCACGGCCGAGGTACACCCAATATGGACGCTGGTCAGCTCAATACACATCTTTAGACCTCTGTCTGGGACACACACACACACACACACACACACACACTCACGGCCGAGGTACACCCAATATGGACGCTGGTCAGCTCAATACACAACATTAGACCTCTGTCTGGGACACACACACACACACACACACACACACTCACGGCCGAGGTACACCCAATATGGACGCTGGTCAGCTCAATACACAACATTAGACCTCTGTCTGGGACACACACACACACACACACTCACGGCCGAGGTACACCCAATATGGCCGCTGGTCAGCTCAATACACAACATTAGACCTCTGTCTGGGACACACACACACACTCACGGCCGAGGTACACCCAATATGGCCGCTGGTCAGCTCAATACACAACATTAGACCTCTGTCTGGGGGACACACACACACACTCACGGCCGAGGTACACCCAATATGGACGCTGGTCAGCTCAATACACAACATTAGACCTCTGTCTGGGACACACACACACACACACTCTAGGCCGAGGTACACCCAATATGGACGCTGGTCAGCTCCACCCACCGTGACAAGTTTCCTGGAATGGGGAAATCCCCATTCTAGTCATTCTATATCTATGGGACAGAGAATCTACTCACAGCACAGCACGTCTCCCATTAGAGCTCATTAACATCTCCTCAATACACAACATTAGACCTCTGTCTGGGGGGGTGGGGGGGACACAAAGCCAAGGGCAGAGTTGAACATTCTCTCAGAGTATTTAGGTGATTTAATCTATAGGGCCTGGGCTCCATCCTTTACTCATGTGATGTTTAAAAACGAGCCAAAAGGCTAAATCTATCCTAAAAAGTTACTATACAGGACCTGGAACAAGACTGCTTGATGTTAAACAACAACGGCTATAAGGGTTGGAATGCAGTGAGGATACAGCCTCTGGTGGGCTTTGATTACAGAGAGAACAGATCTCATCACAGACCGTCTCATCCAGAATGAGAGAAATTACCTCTGTTCTACACATCTAGTTTACAGGGTAACCTGTTAACTAGCTCTATTCTACACATCTAGTTTACAGGGTAGAGTAACATGTTAACTACCTCTATTCTACACATCTAGTTTACAGGGTAACCTGTTAACTAGCTCTGTTCTACACATCTAGTTTACAGGGTAGAGTAACATGTTAACTAGCTCTATACTACACATCTACAGTGCCTTGCGAAAGTATTCGGCCCCCTTGAACTTTGCGACCTTTTGCCACATTTCAGGCTTCAAACATAAAGATATAAAACTGTATTTTTTTGTGAAGAATCAACAACAAGTGGGACACAATCATGAAGTGGAACGACATTTATTGGATATTTCAAACTTTTTTAACAAATCAAAAACTGAAAAATTGGGCGTGCAAAATTATTCAGCCCCTTTACTTTCAGTGCAGCAAACTCTCTCCAGAAGTTCAGTGAGGATCTCTGAATGATCCAATGTTGACCTAAATTACTAATGATGATAAATACAATCCACCTGTGTGTAATCAAGTCTCCGTATAAATGCACCTGCACTGTGATAGTCTCAGAGGTCCGTCAAAAGCGCAGAGAGCATCATGAAGAACAAGGAACACACCAGGCAGGTCCGAGATACTGTTGTGAAGAAGTTTAAAGCCGGATTTGGATACAAAAAGATTTCCCAAGCTTTAAACATCCCAAGGAGCACTGTGCAAGCGATAATATTGAAATGGAAGGAGTATCAGACCACTGCAAATCTACCAAGACCTGGCCGTCCCTCTAAACTTTCAGCTCATACAAGGAGAAGACTGATCAGAGATGCAGCCAAGAGGCCCATGATCACTCTGGATGAACTGCAGAGATCTACAGCTGAGGTGGGAGACTCTGTCCATAGGACAACAATCAGTCGTATATTGCACAAATCTGGCCTTTATGGAAGAGTGGCAAGAAGAAAGCCATTTCTTAAAGATATCCATAAAAAGTGTTGTTTAAAGTTTGCCACAAGCCACCTGGGGGAGACACCAAACATGTGGAAGAAGGTGCTCTGGTCAGATGAAACCAATATTGAACTTTTTGGCAACAATGCAAAACGTTATGTTTGGCGTAAAAGCAACACAGCTGAACACACCATCCCCACTGTCAAACATGGTGGTGGCAGCATCATGGTTTGGGCCTGCTTTTCTTCAGCAGGGACAGGGAAGATGGTTAAAATTGATGGGAAGATGGATGGAGCCAAATACAGGACCATTCTGGAAGAAAACCTGATGGAGTCTGCAAAAGACCTGAGACTGGGACGGAGATTTGTCTTCCAACAAGACAATGATCCAAAACATAAAGCAAAATCTACAATGGAATGGTTCAAAAATAAACATATCCAGGTGTTAGAATGGCCAAGTCAAAGTCCAGACCTGAATCCAATCGAGAATCTGTGGAAAGAACTGAAAACTGCTGTTCACAAATGCTCTCCATCCAACCTCACTGAGCTCGAGCTGTTTTGCAAGGAGGAATGGGAAAAAATGTCAGTCTCTCGATGTGCAAAACTGATAGAGACATACCCCAAGCGACTTACAGCTGTAATCGCAGCAAAAGGTGGCGCTACAAAGTATTAACTTAAGGGGGCTGAATAATTTTGCACGCCCAATTTTTCAGTTTTTGATTTATTAAAAAAGTTTTGAAATATCCAATAAATGTCGTTCCACTTC
Organism: Oncorhynchus mykiss; assembly: GCF_013265735.2. Classification (NCBI taxonomy): domain Eukaryota; kingdom Metazoa; phylum Chordata; class Actinopteri; order Salmoniformes; family Salmonidae; genus Oncorhynchus; species Oncorhynchus mykiss. The sequence continues at coordinate 98,806,065 of NC_048570.1, read as the reverse complement.
ATGATTGTGTCCCACTTGTTGTTGATTCTTCACAAAAAAATACAGTTTTATATCCTTATGTTTGAAGCCTGAAATGTGGCAAAAGGTCGCAAAGTTCAAGGGGGCCGAATACTTTCGCAAGGCACTGTAGTTTACAGGGTAACCTGTTAACTAGCTCTATTCTACACATCTAGTTTACAGGATAACATGTTAACTAGCTCTATTCTACACATCTAGTTTACAGGATAACATGTTAACTAGCTCTATTCTACACATCTAGTTTACAGGGTAACCTGTTAACTAGCTCTATTCTACACATCTAGTTTACAGGGTAGAGTAACCTGTTAACTAGCTCTATTCTACACATCTAGTTCACAGGGTAGAGTTGTGCAACACCTTAATCTTTGTGTCTGAATATGTTATCAATGACTCAAACTTCTTCTTTCTTGGATGTTTTGAAGCCGTTGCTACAAACCCCCAAACTAAACGGTTTTCTGCTGATAGAGATAAGGTAGGTAGTGATACACTAGCACTTTTGGGAAGCATTATATTGCCAAGAAATGTTACTGGCAATAGAGAAGGGTATGAGACAATGGAGGAATGAGGAGGAATGAGGAGCAATGAGGAGGAATGAGGAGCAATGAGGAGCAATGAGGAGGAATGAGGAGGAATGAGGAGGAATGAGGAGCAATGAGGAGGAATGAGGAGGAATGAGGAGGAATGAGGAGGAATGAGGAGCAATGAGGAGGAATGAGGAGCAATGAGGAGGAATGAGGAGCAATGAGGAGGAATGAGGAGCAATGAGGAGGAATGAGGAGGAATGAGGAGGAATGAGGAGGAATGAGGAGCAATGAGGAGGAATGAGGAGGAATGAGGAGCAATGAGGAGGAATGTCCATCCACGAGACATACTGCTAGAGGTGTAGAACTCTGTTCTGTCCATCCACGAGACATACTGCTAGAGGTGTAGAACTCTGTTCTGTCCATCTATGAGACATACTGCTAGAGGTGTAGAACTGAACCCTGTTCTGTCCATCTACGAGACATACTGCTAGAGGTGTAGAACTCTGTTCTGTCCATCTACGAGACATACTGCTAGAGGTGTAGAAACCTGTTCTGTCCATCTACGAGACATACTGCTAGAGGTGTAGAACTCTGTTCTGTCCATCTACGAGACATACTGCTAGAGGTGTAGAACTCTGTTCTGTCCATCTATGAGACATACTGCTAGAGGTGTAGAACCCTGTTCTGTCCATCCACGAGACATAATGCTAGAGGTGTGGAACCCTGTTCTGTCCATCTATGAGACATACTGCTAGAGGTGCTAAACTGAACCCTGTTCTGTCCATCCACGAGACATACTGCTAGAGGTGCTAAACTGAACCCTGTTCTGTCCATCCACGAGACATACTGCTAGAGGTGCTAAACTGAACCCTGTTCTGTCCATCTACGAGACATACTGCTAGAGGTGTAGAACTCTGTTCTGTCCATCCACAAGACATACTGCTAGAGGTGCTAAACTGAACCCTGTTCTGTCCATCCACGAGACATACTGCTAGAGGTGCTAAACTGAACCCTGTTCTGTCCATCTATGAGACATACTGCTAGAGGTGTTGAACCCTGTTCTGTCCTTCCACGAGACATACTGCTAGAGGTGTAGAACCCTGTTCTGTCCATCCACGAGACATACTGCTAGAGGTGTAGAACCCTGTTCTGTCCATCTACGAGACATACTGCTAGAGGTGTAGAACCCTGTTCTGTCCATCTACGAGACATACTGCTAGAGGTGTAGAACCCTGTTCTGTCCATCCACGAGACATACTGCTAGAGGTGTAGAACCCTGTTCTGTCTATCTACGAGACATACTGCTAGAGGTGTAGAACCCTGTTCTGTCCATCTACGAGACATACTGCTAGAGGTGTAGAACCCTGTTCTGTCCATCTACGAGACATACTGCTAGAAGTGTAGAACCCTGTCCTGTCCATCCACAAGACATACTGCTACAGGTGTAGAACTGAACCCTGTTCTGTCCATCTATGAGACATACTGCCAGTCTAAGGCATTGCATCTCAATGCTAGAGGTGTAGAACCCTGTTCTGTCCATCCACGAGACATACTGCTAGAGGTGTGGAACCCTGTTCTGTCCATCCACGAGACATACTGCTAGAGGTGTAGAACCCTGTTCTGTCCATCCACGAGACATACTGCCAGTCTAAGGCACTGCATCTCAATGCTAGAGGTGTAGAACCCTGTTCTGTCCATCCACGAGACATACTGCCAGTCTAAGGCACTGCATCTCAATGCTAGAGGTGTAGAACCATGTTCTGTCCATCCACGAGACATACTGCCAGTCTAAGGCACTGCATCTCAATGCTAGAGGCGTCACTACAGACACCCTGGTTTGAATCCAGGCTGTATCACAACCGGCCGTGATTGGGAGTCCCACAGGGCGGCTCTGAACTAAGACCCAGAACTACTCTGAACTAAGACCCAGGATCAGAGTCACTGAACAACCCTCTGAACTAAGACCCAGGTTCAGAGTCACTGAACAACCCTCTGAACTAAGACCCAGGTTCAGAAACACTGAACAACCCTCTAAACTAAGACCCAGGTTCAGAGTCACTGAACAACCCTCTGAACTAAGACCCAGGATCAGAGTCACTGAACAACCCTCTGAACTAAGACCCAGGATCAGAGTCACTGAACAACCCTCTGAACTAAGACCCAGGATCAGAGTCACTGAACAACCCTCTGAACTAAGACCCAGGTTCAGAGTCACTGAACAACCCTCTGAACTAAGACCCAGGATCAGAGTCACTGAACAACTCTCTTAACTAAGACCCAGGATCAGAGTCACTGAACTAAGACCCAGGATCAGAGTCTCTGAACTAAGACCCAGAATCAGAGTCACGGAACAACCCTCTGAACTAAGACCCAGTTTCAGAGTCACAGAACAACCCGATGAACTAAGACCCAGGTTCAGAGTCACTGAACAACCCTCTGAACTAAGACCCAGGATCAGAGTCACTGAACAACCCTCTGAACTAAGACCCAGTATCAGAGTCACTGAACAATCCTCTGAACTAAGACCCAGTATCAGAGTCACTGAACAATCCTCTGAACTAAGACCCAGGATCAGTCACTGAACAACCCTCTGAACTAAGACCCAGGATCAGAGTCACTGAAGAACTCTCTGAACTAAGACCCAGGATCAGAGTCACTGAACAACCCTCTGAACTAAGACCGAGGATCAGATTCACTGAACAACCCTCTGAACTAAGACCCAGGATCAGAGTCACTGAACAACTCTCTGAACTAAGACCCAGGATCAGAGTCACTGAACAACTCACTGAACTAAGACCCAGGATCAGAGTCACTAAACTAAGACCCAAGATCAGAGTCACTGAACAACCCTCTGAACTAAGACCCAAGATCAGAGTCACTGAACAACTCTCTGAACTAAGACCCAGGATCAGAGTCACTGAACAACTCTCTGAACTAAGACCCAGGTTCAGAGTCACTGAACAACTCTCTGAACTAAGACCCAGGATCAGAGTCTCTGAACTAGGACCCAGGATCAGAGTCACTGAACAACCCTCTGAACTAAGACCCAGGATCAGAGTCTCTGAACTAGGACCCAGGATCAGAGTCACTGAACAACCCTCTGAACTAAGACCCAGGATCAGAGTCTCTGAACTAAGACCCAGGATCAGAGTCTCTGAACTAGGACCCAGGATCAGAGTCACTGAACAACTCTCTGAACTAAGACCCAGGATCAGAGTCTCTGAACTAAGACCCAGGATCAGAGTCACTGAACAACCCTCTGAACTAAGACCCAGGATCAGAGTCACTGAACTAAGACCCAGGATCAGAGTCTCTGAACTAAGACCCAGGATCAGAGTCTCTGAACTAAGACCCAGGATCAGAGTCTCTGAACTAAGACCCAGGATCAGAGTCTCTGAACTAAGACCCAGGATCAGAGTCTCTGAACTAAGACCCAGGATCAGAGTCTCTGAACTAAGACCCAGGATCAGAGTCTCTGAACTAAGACCCAGGATCAGAGTCTCTGAACTAAGACCCAGGATCAGAGTCTCTGAACTAAGACCCAGGATCAGAGTCTCTGAACTAAGACCCAGGATCAGAGTCACTGAACTAAGACCCAGGATCAGAGTCACTGAACTAAGACCCAGGATCAGAGTCACTGAACTAAGACCCAGGATCAGAGTCACTGAACTAAGACCCAGGATCAGAGTCTCTGAACTAAGACCCAGGATCAGAGTCACTGAACTAAGACCCAGAATCAGAGTCACTGAACAACCCTCTGAACTAAGACCCAGGATCAGAGTCTCTGAACTAAGACCCAGGATCAGAGTCTCTGAACTAAGACCCAGGATCAGAGTCTCTGAACTAAGACCCAGGATCAGAGTCTCTGAACTAAGACCCAGGATCAGAGTCTCTGAACTAAGACCCAGGATCAGAGTCTCTGAACTAAGACCCAGGATCAGAGTCACTGAACTAAGACCCAGGATCAGAGTCACTGAACTAAGACCCAGGATCAGAGTCACTGAACTAAGACCCAGGATCAGAGTCACTGAACTAAGACCCAGGATCAGAGTCACTGAACTAAGACCCAGGATCAGAGTCACTGAACTAAGACCCAGGATCAGAGTCACTGAACTAAGACCCAGGATCAGAGTCACTGAACTAAGACCCAGGATCAGAGTCACTGAACTAAGACCCAGGATCAGAGTCACTGAACTAAGACCCAGGATCAGAGTCTCTGAACTAAGACCCAGGATCAGAGTCACTGAACTAAGACCCAGGATCAGAGTCACTGAACTAAGACCCAGGATCAGAGTCTCTGAACTAAGACCCAGGATCAGAGTCACTGAACTAAGACCCAGGATCAGAGTCTCTGAACTAAGACCCAGGATCAGAGTCACTGAACTAAGACCCAGGATCAGAGTCTCTGAACTAAGACCCAGAATCAGAGTCACTGAACTAAGACCCAGGATCAGAGTCACTGAACTAAGACCCAGGATCAGAGTCACTGAACTAAGACCCAGGATCAGAGTCACTGAACTAAGACCCAGGATCAGAGTCACTGAACTAAGACCCAGGATCAGAGTCACTGAACTAAGACCCAGGATCAGAGTCACTGAACTAAGACCCAGGATCAGAGTCACTGAACTAAGACCCAGGATCAGAGTCACTGAACTAAGACCCAGGATCAGAGTCACTGAACTAAGACCCAGGATCAGAGTCACTGAACTAAGACCCAGGATCAGAGTCACTGAACTAAGACCCAGGATCAGAGTCACTGAACTAAGACCCAGGATCTACTGTAGCTACTGATTTGTTTCATGCTTCATGGATTGAATACTTGTCCTTTACCAGGACCACTATCCCAGAGTTCTCCCAGAGTCTGATTAAGCACTACCAAGGCTGTGGACCTACGAATGATACTTGAGAAAACAACATGAAGAAAATAAATAAGAGTGTTGTGTACTGGGGGGGGGGGGGGGGGGGCATGCCGCCGGTACTCACCAATCTGACCAGCTTTCACTTTAAATGGAACGTCCAGCTCACTCTGTAACAGAAATAACAGACCAGAATCAACAGACCAGGATCAACAGACCAGGATCAACAGACCAGGATCAACATCAACATCATTAGACACGTAACATACATGTCTTTTAAGATGAGTCACTTGAATGGAAGCTAAAGGAGACAGTGGAAGATTATAGACGGACAGTCTGAGAGGAACGTGGGTCTCCTGGCAGAGCAGCAGACACTAACACTGTGTTTTAACTTCTATCACAACTCTACTGAACACGACAGTCCTCACCGCCAGGCTTCACCCTCCACCTCTGATTCAACACTACAGCCCTGACCACCAGGCTTCACCACCCACCTCTAAAGCCCTGACCAGGCTTCAATCTCCACCTCTACTGAACACTACAGCCCTGACCACCAGGCTTCACCCTCCAACTCTGATTCACCGCTAAAGCCCTGACCGCTAGGCTTCACCCTCCAACTCTACTGAACACTACAGCCCTGACCACCAGGCTTCACCCTCCACCTTTCCTGAACACTACAGCCCTGACCACCAGGCTTCACCCTCCACCTCTGCTGAACACTACAGCCCTGACCACCAGGCTTCACCCTCCACCTCTACTGAACACTACCACCCTGACCACCAGGCTTCACCCTCCACCTCTGATTCAACACTAAAGCCCTGACCACCAGGCTTCACCCACCAACTCTGATTCAACACTACAGCCCTGACCCCCAGGATTTCACCCTCCACCTCTACTGAACACTACAGCCCTGACCACCAGGCTTCACCCTCCACCTCTGATTCAACACTACAGCCCTGACCACCAGGCTTCACCACCCACCTCTACAGCCCTGACCAGGCTTCAATCTCCACCTCTACTGAACACTACAGCCCTGACCACCAGGCTTCCCCCTCGAACTCTACTGAACACTTCAGCCCTGACCACCAGGCTTCACCCACCAACTCTGATTCAACACTACAGCCCTGACCCCCAGGCTTTCACCCTCCACCTCTGATTCAACACTAAAGCCCTGGCCACCAGGCTTCACCACCATCCTCTACTGAACACTACAGCCCTGACCACCAGGCTTCGCCCTCCACCTCTACTGAACACTACCACCCTGACCACCAGGCTTCACCCTCCACCTCTGCTGAACACTACAGCCCTGACCACCAGGCTTCACCCTCCACCTCTACTGAACACTACCCCCCTGACCACCAGGCTTCACCCTCCACCTCTGATTCAACACTAAAGCCCTGACCACCAGGCTTCACCCACCAACTCTGATTCAACACTACAGCCCTGACCACCAGACTTCACCTTCCAACTCTGATTCAACACTACAGCCCTGACCCCCAGGCTTTCACCCTCCACCTCTACTGAACACTACAGCCCTGACCACCAGGCTTCACCACCCACCTCTACAGCCCTGACCAGGCTTCAATCTCCACCTCTACTGAACACTACAGCCCTGACCACCAGGCTTCCCCCTCGAACTCTACTGAACACTTCAGCCCTGACCACCAGGCTTCACCCACCAACTCTGATTCAACACTACAGCCCTGACCACCAGACTTCACCTTCCAACTCTGATTCAACACTACAGCCCTGACCACCAGGCTTCACCCACCACCTCTGATTCAACACTAAAGCCCTGACCACCAGGCTTCACCCTCCACCTCTACTGAACACTACAGCCCTGACCACCAGGCTTCACCCTCCAATTCTGATTCAACACTACAGCCCTGACCACCAGGCTTCACCCTCCACCTCTACTGAACACTACAGCCCTGACCACCAGGCTTCACCCACCACCTCTACACACTACAGCCCTGACCACCAGGCTTCACCCTCCACCTCTACTGAACACTACAGCCCTGACCGCCAGGCTTCACCCTCCACCTATACTGAACACTACCACCCTGACCAGCAGGCTTCACCCTGCACCTCTACTGAACACTACCGCCCTGACCACCGGGCTTCCCCCTCCACCTCTACTGAACACTACAGCCCTGACCACCAGGCTTCACCCTCCACCTCTGATTCAACACTAAAGCCCTGACCACCAGGCTTCACCCTCCACCTCTACTGAACACTACCACCCTGACCACCAGGCTTCACCCTCCACCTCTACTGAACACTACAGACCTGACCACCAGGCTTCGCCCTCCACCTCTACTGAACACTACCGCCCTGACAATCAGGCTTCCCCCTCCACCTCTACTGAACACTACCGCCATGACCACCAGGCTTCAATCTCCACCTCTACTGAACACTACAGCCCTGACCACCAGGCTTCACCCTTAACCTCTGATTCAACACTAAAGCCCTGACCACCAGGCTTCACCCTCCACCTCTACTGAACACTACCACCCTGACCACCAGGCTTCACCCTCCACCTTTACTGAACACTACAGCCCTGACCACCAGGCTTCGCCCTCCACCTCTACTGAACACTACCGCCATGACCACCAGGCTTCCCCCTCAAACTCTGATTCAACACTACAGCCCTGACCACCAGGCTTCACCCTCCACCTCTACTGAACACTACAGGCCTGACCACCGGGCTTCACCCTCCACCTCTACTGAACACTACCACCCTGACCACCAGGCTTCACCCTCCACCTCTACTGAACACTACAGCCCTGACCACCAGGCTTCGCCCTCCACCTCTACTGAACACTACCGCCATGACCACCAGGCTTCCCCCTCAAACTCTGATTCAACACTACAGCCCTGACCACCAGGCTTCACCCTCCACCTCTACTGAACACTACAGGCCTGACCACCGGGCTTCACCCTCCACCTCTACTGAACACTACAGCCCTGACCACCAGGCTTCACTCTCCACCTGTACTGAACACTACAACCCTGACCACCAGGCTTCACCCTCCAATTCTGATTCAACACTACAGCCCTGACCACCAGGCTTCGCCCTCCACCTCTACTGAACACTACCACCCTGACCACCAGGCTTCACCCTCCACCTCTACTGAACACTACAGCCCTGACCACCAGGCTTCGCCCTCCACCTCTACTGAACACTACCGCCATGACCACCAGGCTTCCCCCTCGAACTCTGATTCAACACTACAGCCCTGACCACCAGGCTTCACCCTCCACCTCTACTGAACACTACAGGCCTGAACACCAGGCTTCACCCTCCACCTCTACTGAACACTACAGCCCTGACCACCAGGCTTCACTCTCCACCTCTACTGAACACTACCACCCTGACCACCAGGCTTCACCCTCCACCTCTACTGAACACTACAGCCCTGACCACCAGGCTTCCCCCTCCACCTCTACTGAACACTACAGCCCTGACCACCAGGCTTCCCCCTTGAACTCTGATTCAACACTACAGCCCTGACCACCAGGCTTCACCCTCCAATTCTGATTCAACACTACAGCCCTGACCACCAGGCTTCACCCTCCACCTCTACTGAACACTACAGCCCTGACCACCAGGCTTCACTCACCACCTCTACACACTACAGCCCTGACCACCAGGCTTCACCCTCCACCTCTACTGAACACTACAGCCCTGACCGCCAGGCTTCACCCTCCACCTATACTGAACACTACCACCCTGACCAGCAGGCTTCACCCTGCACCTCTACTGAACACTACAGCCCTGACCACCAGGCTTCCCCCTCGAACTCTACAGCCCTGACCACCAGGCTTCACCCTCCACCTCTACTGAACACTACAGCCCTGACCACCAGGCTTCACCCACCACCTCTACACACTACAGCCCTGACCACCAGGCTTCACCCTCCACCTCTACTGAACACTACAGCCCTGACCGCCAGGCTTCACCCTCCACCTATACTGAACACTACCACCCTGACCAGCAGGCTTCACCCTGCACCTCTACTGAACACTACAGCCCTGACCACCAGGCTTCCCCCTCGAACTCTACAGCCCTGACCACAAGGCTTCACCCTCCACCTCTGATTCAACACTAAAGCCCTGACCACCAGGCTTCACCCTCCACCTCTACTGAACACTACCACCCTGACCACCAGGCTTCACCCTCCACCTCTACTGAACACTACAGACCTGACCACCAGGCTTCGCCCTCCACCTCTACTGAACACTACCGCCCTGACAATCAGGCTTCCCCCTCCACCTCTACTGAACACTACAGCCCTGACCACCAGGCTTCCCCCTCGAACTCTGATTCAACACTACAGCCCTGACCACCAGGCTTCACCTTCCAACTCTGATTCAACACTACAGCCCTGACCACCAGGCTTCACCCTCCACCTCTGATTCAACACTACAGCCCTGACCACCAGGCTTCACCACCCACCTCTACAGCCCTGACCACCAGGCTTCACCCTCCACTTCTGATTCAACACTACAGCCCTGACCACCAGGCTTCACCACCCACCTCTACAGCCCTGAACACCAGGCTTCAATCTCCACCTCTACTGAACACTACAGCCCTGACCACCAGGCTTCACCCTCCACCTCTGATTCAACACTAAAGCCCTGACCACCAGGCTTCACCCTCCACCTCAACTGAACACTACAGCCCTGACCACCAGGCTTCACTCTCCACCTCTACTGAACACTACAACCCTGGCCACCAGGCTTCACCCTCCACCTATACTGAACACTACAGCCCTGACCACCAGGCTTCACCCACCACCTCTACTGAACACTACAGCCCTGACCGCCAGGCTTCACCCTCCACCTCTGATTCAACACTACAGCCCTGACCACCAGGCTTCACCCTCCACCTATACTGAACACTACAGACCTGACCACCAGGCTTCGCCCTCCACTGAACACTACAGCCCTGACCACCAGGCTTCACCCACCACCTCTGATTCAACACTACAGCCCTGACCACCAGGCTTCACCCTCCACCTCTGATTCAACACTACAGCCCTGACCACCAGGCTTCACCCTTCACCTCTGATTCAACACTACAGCCCTGACCATCAGGCTTCACCCTCTCTGTACAGAGTCTATAGTTGATATAATGATTACACAACGGTCTCCTTGATCGACATTCTCTGTACAGAGTCTATAGTTGATATAATGATTACACGACTGTCTCCTTGATCGACATGTGAGTTGCTGTAGTGGAAAAGGTCAGGGATCAACATCATGTATCATTAATGTATGGAAAACAGGCAGGTATAGGCTACATCAATGATTCAGAACCTGACCCAGTCTACTACAGGCCTCTGTGAGGTCAGGACAATAGTGATGGATCAGAACCTGACCTAGTGTACTACAGGCCTATGTGAGGTGAGGGCTACATCAATGATTCAGAACCTGACCCAGTCTACTACAGGCCTCTGTGAGGTGAGGGCAATAGTGATGGATCAGAACCTGACCCAGTCTACTACAGGCCTCTGTGAGGTGAGGGCAATAGTGATGGATCAGAACCTGACCTAGTCTACTACAGGCCTCTGTGAGGTCAGGACAATAGGGATAGATCAGAACCTGACCCAGTCTACTACAGGCCTCTGTGAGGTGAGGGCAATAGGGATAGATCAGAACCAGACCCAGTCTACTACAGGCCTCTGTGAGGTCAGGACAATAGGGATGGATCAGAACCTGACCCAGTCTACTACAGGCCTCTGTGAGGTGAGGACAATAGGGATAGATCAGAACCTGACCTAGTCTACTACAGGCCTCTGTGAGGTGAGGACAATAGGGATGGATCAGAACCTGACCTAGTCTACTACAGGCCTCTGTGAGGTGAGAACAATAGGGATAGATCAGAACCTGACCTAGTCTACTACAGGCCTCTGTGAGGTGAGGACAATAGGGATAGATCAGAACCTGACCCAGTCTACTACAGGCCTCTGTGAGGTGAGGGCAATAGGGATGGATCAGAACCTGACCTAGTCTACTACAGGCCTCTGTGAGGTGAGGACAATAGGGATGGATCAGAACCTGACCTAGTCTACTACAGGCCTCTGTGAGGTGAGAACAATAGGGATAGATCAGAACCTGACCTAGTCTACTACAGGCCTCTGTGAGGTGAGGACAATAGGGATAGATCAGAACCTGACCCAGTCTACTACAGGCCTCTGTGAGGTGAGGACAATAGGGATAGATCAGAACCTGACCCAGTCTACTACAGGCCTCTGTGAGGTGAGAACAATAGGGATGGACACCTGGAGAGTAAATAACATCTATTTAAAATGACAGGCTACACGTGTTGATGACAATAAAGTCATGCAGACTTACCAAAGCATTTTCTTTAACTTTCAGGTTCTCCAGAACAACATTGCCTGGACAGAAGATGAGAGAAAACACAGGTTAATAGTGATAATATAAATGGGTACAGGAAGTCTGATTGGCGCGTACACTAGTTACAGGAAGTCTGCTTGGTGGGTATTCACTAGTTACAGGAAGTCTGCTTGGCGCGTACACTAGTCACAGGAAGTCTGCTTGGCGCGTACACTAGTCACAGGAAGTCTGCTTGGCGCGTACACTAGTCACAGGAAGTCTGCTTGGCGCGTACACTAGTCACAGGAAGTCTGCTTGGCGCGTACACTAGTCACAGGAAGTCTGCTTGATGTGTATACACTAGTCACAGGAAGCCTGCTTGATGTGTATACACTAGTCACAGGAAGTCTGCTTGATGTGTATACACTAGTCACAGGAAGTCTGCTTGATGTGTATACACTAGTCACAGGAAGTCTGCTTGATGTGTATACACTAGTCACAGGAAGTCTGCTTGATGTGTATACACTAGTCACAGGAAGTCTGCTTGATGTGTATACACTAGTCACAGGAAGTCTGCTTGATGTGTATACACTAGTCACAGGAAGTCTGCTTGATGTGTATACACTAGTCACAGGAAGTCTGCTTGATGTGTATACACTAGTTACAGGAAGTCTGCTTGGTGCGTACACTAGTTACAGGAAGTCTGTTTGGTGCGTACACTAGTTACAGGAAGTCTGTTTGATGCGTACACTAGTTACAGGAAGTCTGCTTGACTTACAGCTAGCAGAGTAGATTCAGACAATTATCAACTGTGTGTGTCGACCTGGGTGTCAGGATTCTTTCATCGGGCCACTACAAAAAAGTCAGTCACGGTGGTTATATAGCCTGGGCCTAACAGGAAGTTAAACAACCATGTCTGGTGGTTATATAGCCTGGGCCTAACAGGAAGTTAAACCATGCCTGGTGGTTATATAGCCTAGGCCTAACAGGAAGTTAAACAACCATGCCTGGTGGTTGTATAGCCTGGGCCTAACAGGAGGTTAAACAACTATGCCTGGTGGTTATATAGCCTAACTCACAGTGAGTTAGCGTAGGTCTAGATGTTACATCCCAGTGAGGAGAGTTAGCATAGGTCTAGATGTTACATCCCAGTGAGGAGAGTTAGCGTAGGTCTAGATGTTACATCCCAGTGAGGAGAGTTAGCGTAGGTCTAGATGTTACATCCCAGTGAGGAGAGTTAGCGTAGGTCTAGATGTTACATCACAGTGAGGTGAGTTAGGGTTGGTCTAGATGTTACATCCCAGTGAGGAGAGTTAGCGTAGGTCTAGATGTTACATCCCAGTGAGGAGAGTTAGCGTAGGTCTAGATGTTACATCCCAGTGAGGAGAGTTAGCGTAGGTCTAGATGTTACATCACAGTGAGTTAGCGTAGGTCTAGATGTTACATCACAGTGAGGAGAGTTAGGGTTGGTCTAGATGTTACATCCCAGTGAGGAGAGTTAGCGTTGGTCTAGATGTTAAATCACAGTGAGTTAGCGTTGGTCTAGATGTTAAATCACAGTGAGTTAGCGTAGGTTTAGGTGTTACATCACTGTGTCCAGTAACAACACATCTGGTGAAACCGTGTTGTTGATCACCTCTGACGGCAGTCACAGGACTGTAAGGTGATCTAGCTCCGACAGGTAACTAACTGCCTTGGGATCTTGGGAAGAATAAACCCAGGCCTAAAAGCAACCAAGCCTCCCACGTCAAGGTGTGACAAAAGCATTCATAGTGTTGTGAGGTAAAAGTGAGCTTGCTTTGAGATGGAACAGTCATGTGATCATAATCTCTTCAGAATATGTTGTTGGTAGACTCTGTACTCCTTCGCCCTCCCATTCACATATCTAGTGCTAAAACGTAGGCCTTTTTCCATCAATGATTGAATTAAACAACATCAATTTAGTGTAGAGTTTAGATATTATTAACCTGGAGAAACACTACCGTGGTCAAAACAATACCTTTGGGCTTTTAGCAAGGACCAAGGGGGTAAACTAACCTCTGGTATACCCTTAGCCTAGTGGTTAGAGCGTTGGACTAGTAACCGAAAGGTTGCAAGTTCATATACCCTCGTTCTGCCCCTGAACAGACAGTTAACCCACTGTTCCCAGGCCGTCATTGAAAATAAGAATTTGTTCTTAACTGACTTGCCTCGTTAAATAAAGGTAAAATAAATAAATAAATGAAAACGGCAGAAAGCCTAAACGGAAGACTTCCTTAGTGAAACAGAGAGATCAACAGACCATACAGCCGGTTACAACCAACAGACTTAACGTTTAACCATGAAGCTCTGTATAGGGCCTAGTCGACGGTTGAGTGATAACGATAACTAGGCCTACAGAGAATAAGCAGGACTAGTAAAGGAATCTGTTCGTTACTGTTTGGTATTTGTAGTAAGGGTTTTCCCCTGTATGAGCCTATAGCATTACAACAAAAACTAAATGGTGCTGCCGGATATCTTTGGTCTTCCTAGGACATATGACACTTATGCAAATGTGATACGCTGGCTGTTATCTGGCTTCAACGTTCCAAAGATATCGGCTAGGCTAGAACTGTGGTCTACCCATGACAAAAGATAAGAGTCCTGTCTAGCTAAGGAATCATAGATTCCCGACTACCGCATTAATCCAACTACCGTATTAATCCAACTACCGTATTAATCCAACTACCGTATTAATCCAACTACCGTATTAATCCAACTACTGTATTAATCCAATTACTGTATTAATCCAATTACTGTATTAATCCAACTACTGTATTAATCCAACTACCGTATTAATCCAACTACCGTATTAATCCAACTACTGTATTAATCCAACTACCGTATTAATCCAACTACCGTATTAATCCAACTACTGTATTAATCCAATTACCGTATTAATCCTGGCGTCAGGTCTGGTGTGCAAACATGGGGACAAAGATCCTACCCTCCTACCTCGTCCACCATCTCTCAACACTCAGACGACGGGAAGAGTACGACAGGTACGGCTGAAGGCCCCAACAGTCACAATGGTTTCTGCAGGTATTATAGTGACGGTGGGTGTGGACGGTGTTGCCTACCTAGCGACGTACTGCAGTATCCTGAACTTCCTTCATAGCAAACATTGCAGTGACAACTCAAAACGTCAAGTACTTTCTTCATGTCTGTTTGCCAGGATCAACATGTTGATTGTTATATAGGCCTCCTCTTTCACCAGCTGTATGTGTGACTAAAGATTTAGATTTCACATTCTAATGTATACCCTACTAGCTAGGTAAATACTATCTAGCTTTGCAACGAACTGTGGCTTATCCTGGGCACAGTCTGTTTCCGCTCTCTTGCCAACTCCTCATTGAATGGTTATGCCGTTGCCTTGACGATGATAGCGATGGAATTGGCAAGAGCACAAAAATATCTGGGCCCAGGCTAGTAAAGTGTAGATCTGGGCCCAGGCTAGTAAAGTCTAGATCTGGAACCAGGCTAGTAAAGTCTAGATCTGGGACCAGGCTAGTAAAGTCTAGATCTGGGACCAGGCTAGTAAAGTCTAGATCTGGGCCCAGGCTAGTAAAGTCTAGATCTGGGCCCAGGCTAGTAAAGTCTAGATCTGGGCCCAGGCTAGTAAAGTATAGATCAGGGCCCAGGCTAGTAAAGTACAGATCTGGGCCCAGGCTAGTAAAGTACAGATCTGGGCCCAGGCTAGTAAAGTACAGATCTGGGCCCAGGCTAGTAAAGTACAGATCTGGGCCCAGGCTAGTAAAATATAGATCTGGGACCAGGCTAGTAAAGTATAGCATATGGCTAATAGAAAAGTTGCCACTTCACTCAAGAGATCCACACTGAGAGAAAGGCATCAACTGGAAACTGGTTGATGCCTTAGTTCCTGACCAGATCATACCATCTTGATTTACCAGTCCGCCCAGTCCTGTATGCATTACATTGTTGGGAAGACAGATTAGTTAGACATTAGACCCCCCCCTCCTCCCATATAATAATAGATTACTAATAAATGTAGACTAAACCTGACAAAACATATGGTTGTTGGTGTATGACAGCCCATTCATCTCGATATCATTACAGGTATGTTTACAAAACATATTTTTTTTCTCGTTAGCATCATATCCCCAAAGACTGGTTATAGCTAGTTAGCGTTAGGGCTTGTTTGTTTTAATTAAAATGCTGATAGCTAACCTAGCCGCATTAGCATTGCTTGCTCTGTATAGGTTAGCGACGCTTTAAAACTGTCATTCCAGCCTCTTCTGTGCGTTTCACTTACCTCCCCAAATGCCAATCTTCAACTGGGACTTGTCGAGGTTTTCCACATAGTCTCCGATGAACCTGTTCAGGAGATCACTGACCATAGATTCAAACACCATTGTTGAACTTCGTGGCTAGCACTACTACCCTTGTTGATGTGGGTAAATGCCGAGATTATCCCGTGATCTCGTTCTGCTGTGTGAAACGCCTTTCCGTAGCACAAGATGACAAGAGCTTAATATGAAAAGTGATTCGCTCTGCGATCGACTAGTAACCTAGGTAATCGACTAGTAACCTAGGTAATCGACTAGTAATGCCTGTATACTGTGACAGACGGTGGTGTCAAATTATGTGATCTTGAATAAACTGTATATCCAAATAACACAAGTGTGATCATGCTAAAAAAATATATATTGTGGCCAGAATTAAATCATTGAATGACTTTTAAACCTGAGGGAATGTAGTCCTTTGGGACATATCGATTAACTATATTTGGTAGTGTCATCTTTGACAAAGGTTATTAACCATTTTGTGTTTAGCCTTCTCATCATAGGGCAACGTAATTGTAATGTATTTGTTAAATAAAAGCTTTTCCAATTAATTAAACGTATATTATAAAATGTAATGCTCTCAAAGATGATTTACTATAGGTTTTCAAGCAGGTCCAATTCATTCTTCTTTTTCCTTTAAATACATTTCCCCATTCATGTTGTCATGTATTTCAATGGTTTAAAATTAGGAAATTATTATAATTATTTGTGTGTTGTATGGAGGGGGGGGGGGGGGAACAAATTATGTCACTGCACATTCCTACATTGCTGGCGCCTGACAGATCGTACAACGTCTGGATTGGTATTTTACTCATCGGCAAACCACGTCACATGTCCTAGCAATCTGTCAGTCGACGAGACACAGTCGATGACGTGGCAGGCAGCCAGCCAGTGGTTGATGCGTCAACGTCTGAGAAAGGTATACAATACAATGAGCAGCCTCTTCAAAGATCAAACGATCGCCCAACATTGTATTGTTTTCCATTTATGGACCAAATCTAAATCATGAATTCAATTTCTAAATCCTTCCTTGTGTCGATGTAGGCTGTTGTGTAGACGATTGCAGCTGTTGAAATAGACCAGTGGAGGCTGCTGAGGGGAGGACGGCTCATAAAACGTCTGGAACGGAGCAAATGGAATGACACCAAACACATGGAAACCATGGAAACCAAACACTGATTCCGCTCCGCCCCACTGATTCCGCTCCGGCCATTACCACGAGCCCGTCCTCCCCAATTAAGGTGCCACCAACCTCCTGTGAAATAAACTGTCTCTGAATACAGTCACACTTTAGTAGGACAAGACTCAAAACAACCAGATTGTTGTTTTTTTTACATTGATTTAATAAATATGTAGCAGTATATATACATTATATACAGTCGGCAGGGTAGCCTAGTGGTTAGAGTGGAGGGGCGGCAGGTAGACTAGTGGTTAGAGTGGAGGGGCGGCAGGTAGCCTAGTGGTTAGAGTGGAGGGGCGGCAGGTAGCCTAGTGGTTAGAGTGGAGGGGCGGCAGGTAGACTAGTGGTTAGAGTGGAGGGGCGGCAGGTAGACTAGTGGTTAGAGTAGAGGGGCGGCAGGTAGCCTAGTGGTTAGAGCGTTGGACTAGTAACTGGAAGGTTGCAAGTTCAAACCCCTGAGCTGACAAGGTACAAATCTGTCGTTAACCCACTGTTCCTAGGCCATCTTCGAAAATAAGAATTTGTTCTTAACTGACTTGCCTAGTAAAATAAATAAATAAAACATTTCTACATAGATAATAAACTTTTCAGCAAAATCTCACAGTCTCCCAAAATATAGTCTCTTTTCATGGAGGACATTTTGTTGACAACTTTGAACCGCAGCGACCGGCAGCAGATATCTTCCTGTGAGATACCATAGAAGAAGAAATCCTCCTTGAAGAGGGGGTTCCTGCTCCTCTTAATCACCGCGCTGCGTTGCTTCTGAATCTTCCCCGGTAACAGACAGATAGCGATGCTGCAGTTGATGCTCTTAGGATCCACAGCGATAGCATACAGTCCCTCAGCACTGATCAACCTCACTCTGAGTCTCTGGTTGTCTAGGCTGTACTCTGCTGAGAGCCGTAGTGCCCCCTCTCTACCTACAGGAGCTAGACTCTCCTTCATGACCCTCTCTCTGTGGAGGACGAGGTCTATGGGGAAGATAGCAGGGGGAGCAAGGGTGAAGGCACTGGGAAGGGGTTCTACTAATCCAGCATCAGAGGCTCTCCGGATGATATTGGGGCTGTTGTCCGTGGAGCTGACTTCATCCGTGGACAGAGAGTTGTTTCTGGAGAGCACAGCTTTTCTCATAGTCTGGGACAGCAGTCTGTCGTGGCTCAGGGCTTTGAGCAGGGAGGACTTGGGAGGCGGCCTGGCCAGGAGAGGGGAGCTGAAGGGGGAAGACTCGGCGGAGGAGGTGGTGTCACTGTCCAGGGTGCTCTGTCTCTGGAGAGCCACCAGCCTGGAGCCTCCCCGAGACAGCCTGCCGGAGGTCAGCTTGGTGAGGCTGAAGGAGGATGACGGGGAGTGGGGTAGAGATGAGGTTCTGGAGGAGTAAGTTTTGGAGCGGCCGCGAGAGCCAGCGATCAGGGGGAGGGGGCAGGCGTTGGGGTGGCTGTGGAACAGAGACTCTTTCCTCCGGGTGTGGGGGCTCTCCAGGAGGGTACAGAAACCGTAGCAGGTCTGGGCCTTGGCCAGGTGGGGCAGGGAGAGAGCTGCTTGGCTCTGGGGGTCGGCGTTGGTACTCTCCTCATCACTGAAGCCCTGGTCGTATGGAGTCTCGTCCACGCTCTCTACCTGGATGAGGGTTGGATGAGTGTTGATGAAGGGTTCTCTCACTGCTACCTCCCTCTCCGGGCTGCTGCCCTTCTCAGGTGAAAAGGACACCTTTCCAACAGGGCTAGTTTTACTCCAGTCCACCGTCTTTAGCTCCTGCTGTGGCGAGATCTTTGGTGGGATGCAGAACTCTGGGATTGTATTCGGAGTGATGATGTTAGGACACAGAGAGATCGTTTTCCTTGCTTTCTCCCGAGATGTTTTTTCTCCCAACATGATGTCTGAGATGCGGAGGCTGTACTCCGCTATTGGCAACAGAAGGTTGTTTTTGGCCACTGAAACACGGATCTGTTCAGCGACCCACATTACATGAGCTTTGTCAGGATCACAGCTCTGGAGAAAGAGAAGGAAGAAAATGAACAGTAAGGACAGATCACAGGCAACTTTTTCAAAAACCAAAAATTATAAGCAACAAAGGCTACAACGTTTCAAAGCCAATAACTGCAAAGCCAATTCTCCCTCATCATGTAATGTAGTAATTCAATTCAGTTCCTCATTAAATTCAATGAATTGAAATAATAATACCTGTATCCTGGTACAGGGATAGTTGACCACAAAAGGTTTTTTTTACTGTAAAGGAAATGACCTTGAATGTAAGAACACATTCAAGCCTGGTCCATTGACTCCCTGCGGTTATAAGTCAACTGTTGCACTATCAGTGTCAGTCTACTTACAGAGAGTGTCAGGCTCAGTGTCCCTCCTGTAGTATCCTCCTGTAGTATCCTCCTGTAGTATCTTACTGTAGGATCCTCCTGTAGTATCTTCCTGTAGGATCCTCCTGTAGTATCCTCCTGTAGTATCTTACTGTAGGATCCTCCTGTAGTATCTTCCTGTAGGATCTTCCTGTAGTATCCTCCTGTAGTATCTTCCTGTAGGATTCTCCTGTAGTATCTTCCTGTAGGATCCTCCTGTAGTATTTTCCTGTAGGATCCTCCTGTTGTATCTTCCTGTAGTATCTTCCTGTAGTATCCTCCTGTAGTATTTTCCTGTAGGATCCTCCTGTAGTATCTTCCTGTAGGATCCTCCTGTAGTATCTTCCTGTAGTATCCTCCTGTTGTATCCAGTGTGTGTGATGCTATAGGAGATGGCCAAGCAGGTTAAATAGGGCTGTGGATCTGGGCAGCGGCCACTGCTGTTAAGAAGATCCTCCCTCTCTGTCCTGGTCATCCCTTCACAGACAGGCCAGCCCAGCAGGCTGTTCACATGGACACACACGGCAACCAATGCCACGATACTGCACCCTGGGGTCAGCACATGGGATATCAGCTGGACCATGAACAGACACGCACCAGAGACATGGGAGAGACCACAGTCAGACCAGACACACCACAGAGACATGGATGAGACCACAGCCAGACCAGACACACCACAGAGACCACAGCCAGACCAGACACACCACAGCGACATCACAGAGACCACAGTCAGACCAGACACACCACAGAAACCACAGCCAGACCAGACACACCACAGAAACCACAGCCAGACCAGACACACCACAGAGACATCACAGAGACCACAGTCAGACCAGACACACCACAGAGACATCACAGAGACCACAGCCAGACCAGACACACCACAGAGACCACAGCCAGACCAGACACACCACAGAGACCACAGCCAGACCAGACACACCACAGAGACCACAGCCAGACCAGACACACCACAGAGACATGGGAGAGACCACAGTCAGACCAGACACACCACAGAGACATGGGAGAGACCACAGCCAGACCAGACACACCACAGAGACCACAGCCAGACCAGACGCACCACAGAGACCACAGCCAGACCAGACACACCACAGATACCACAGCCAGACCAGACACACCACAGAGACCACAGTCAGACCAGACACACCACAGAGACATGGGAGAGACCACAGCCAGACCAGACACACCACAGAGACCACAGCCAGACCAGACACACCACAGATACCACAGCCAGACCAGACACACCACAGAGACCACAGCCAGACCAGACACACCACAGAGACCACAGCCAGACCAGACACACCACAGAGACATGGGAGACACCACAGCCAGACCAGACACACCACAGAGACCACAGTCAGACCAGACACACCACAAAGACATGGGAGAGACCACAGCCAGACCAGACACACCACAGAGACATGGGAGACACCACAGCCAGACCAGACACACCACAGAGACATGGGAGACACCACAGCCAGACCAGACACACCACAGAGACCACAGCCAGACCAGACACACCACAGAGACCACAGCCAGACTAGACACACCACAGGGACCACAGCCAGACTAGACACACCACAGAGACCACAGCCAGACCAGACACACCACAGAGACCGCAGCCAGACCAGACACACCACAGAGACATGGGAGACACCACAGCCAGACCAGACACACCACAGAGACCACAGCCAGACCAGACACACCACAGAGACCACAGCCAGACCAGACACACCACAGAGACCACAGCCAGACCAGACACACCACAGAGACATGGGAGACACCACAGCCAGACCAGACACACCACAGAGACATGGGAGACCACAGCCAGACCAGACACACCACAGAGACACCACAGAGACCACAGCCAGACCAGACACACCACAGAGACCACAGCCAGACCAGACGCACCACAGAGACCACAGCCAGACCAGACACACCACAGAGACTCCACAGAGACCACATCCAGACCAGACACACCACAGAGACCACAGCCAGACCAGACACAGCACAGAGACATGGGAGAGACCACAGCCAGACCAGACACACCACAGAGATCACAGCCAGACCAGACACACCACAGAGACTCCACAGAGACCATAGCCAGACCAGACACACCAGAGAGACCACAGCCAGACCAGACACAGCACAGAGACCACAGCCAGACCAGACACACCACAGAGACCACAGCCAGACCAGACACACCACAGAGACCACAGCCAGACCAAACACACCACAGAGACTCCACAGAGACCATAGCCAGACCAGACACACCACAGCCAGACCACAGCCAGACCAGACACACCACAGAGACCACAGCCAGACCAGACACACCACAGAGACCACAGCCAGAGCAGACACACCACAGAGACATGGGAGACACCACAGCCAGACCAGACACACCACAGAGACCACAGCCAGACCAGACACACCACAGAGACCACAGCCAGACCAGACACACCACAGACACACCACAGAGACATGGGAGAGACCACAGTCAGACCAGACACACCACAAAGACATGGGAGAGACCACAGCCAGACCAGACACACCACAGAGACATGGGAGACACCACAGCCAGACCAGACACACCACAGAGACCACAGCCAGACCAGACACAGCACAGAGACCACAGCCAGACCAGACACACCACAGAGACCACAGCCAGACCAGACACAGCACAGAGACCACAGCCAGACCAGACACACCACAGAGACCACAGCCAGACCAGACACACCACAGAGACCACAGCCAGACCAGACACACCACAGAGACCACAGCCAGACCAGACACACCACAGAGACCACAGCCAGACCAAACACACCACAGACACACCACCGTTGACGTTGAGAAATGTGTAGGGAGGGTGACCACAACAATGTGTGTGTAAAGTAGAGGTTAAGAAGCACATGAACGTGATATGGATCTATCCAGGGGTGTAAAGTAGAGGTTAAGAAGCACATGAACGTGATATGGATCTATCCAGGGGGTGTAAAGTAGAGGTTAAGAACCACATGAACGTGATATGGATCTATCCAGGGGGTGTAAAGTAGAGGTTAAGAACCACATGAACGTGATATGGATCTATCCAGGGGGTGTAAAGTAGAGGTTAAGAAGCACATGAATGTGATACGGATCTATCCAGGGGAGTGGGACGGGTGTAAAGTAGAGGTTAAGAAGCACATGAATGTGATACAGATCTGTCCAGGGGAGTGTAAAGTAGAGGTTAAGAAGCACATGAATGTGATACGGATCTATCCAGGGGGTTCCACGGCTGTAAAGTGTGTCTGTGTGTTCTTAAGAAGCACATGAATGTGATACGGATCTTTCCAGGCGGTGTAAAGTAGAGGTTAAGAAGCACATGAACGTGATACGGATCTGTCCAGGGGAGTGTAAAGTAGAGGTTAAGAAACACATGAATGTGATATGGATCTGTCCAGGGGAGTGGGACGGGACCTTAATGGGGCTGTTATATACGGATCCGTAGCTTTGGGCCAATAGCTAAAGACTAGATATAGAATGATCTGTTTTGATTTTGACAATTCATTTCTGATGGCAGAATTCTGGACAATATTTCTGTCAATAGGCTCATAGACAGCCTCTAGACAGGGGAAATGTCATAACCCTCATAGTTCCAGAATGGTTGGATAATGGCAGCCATTTTGGTCAGGGCGAAATCCTTACCAGTCTAATTGTAATGAATGGCATTAGATACAGAGGTGATGCATGTCCTGCTTTTACTCAAGGAGGAGAATAAAAGTAAGGCATGTGATATATCAGAAACTGTGTAATAGAAATAATGTTATATAATTATAAATCATTTATACAGTTTTTTTGTTGTTGGTATAAATAGCCTCTATATAGCCTAAATATGTAAACAGACCATAAATGTCTCAATGTTTGTTCTCTTGGAAAGCTGTGAGGGTTACAATATGATAATATATTCGTACTGGTTGTTTTTACAAGTTGTCTAAGTGCAATCGTCACATTATTTCAGCCGGTGTATGGCTGTGGATTGTCTGCATTCTTTGTAAGGAATGTTGGCATATTGACAGTTAACTTGTTAAAGTTAATAGAATCATCCCAACTTAAAACTGGGTCATGGCTAGAAGAGATACAGCTTTTGTCAAATTAAAGTCAGATTAGTCTTTTTTTGGTATCAGGGTTAGGAGAATTAACGTATCAGGTTAGGAGAATTAACGTATCAGGTTAGGAGAATTAACGTATCAGGTTAGGAGAATTAACGTATCAGGTTAGGAGAATTAACGTATCAGGTTAGGAGAATTAACGTATCAGGTTAGGAGAATTAATGTATCAGCTTAGGAGAATTAACGTATCAGGTTAGGAGAATTAACGTATCAGGTTAGGAGAATTTAGGCTGCAGGTTAGGATAATTAACGTATCAGGTTAGGAGAATTTAGGCTGCAGGTTAGGATAATTAACGTATCAGGTTAGGAGAATTTAGGCTGCAGGTTAGGATAATTAACGTATCAGGTTAGGAGAATTTAGGCTGCAGGTTAGGATAATTAACGTATCAGGTTAGGAGAATTTAGGCTGCAGGTTAGGATAATTAACGTATCAGGTTAGGATAATTAGGTTAAAGTTAGGAAAAGGCTTAGGGTAAGCTTAAATGCAACAACAAAAACATATTTTTTTCACGATAATCTGAGAAAAGCTGAATCCCTTCTAGCCATGAGCCTAAAAGTGTCTAGCTTATTAGCTAATAAACATAAAGATAAGTGTCTAGCTAGCTAGCTAATAAACTGTGCAGATAAGTGTCTAGCTAGCTAGCTAATAAACTGTGCAGATAAGTGTCTAGCTAGCTAGCTAATAAACTGTGCAGATAAGTGTCTAGCTAGCTAGCTAATAAACTGTGCAGATAAGTGTCTAGCTAGCTAGCTAATAAACTGTGCAGATAAGTGTCTAGCTAGCTAGCTAATAAACTGTGCAGATAAGTGTCTAGCTAGCTAGCTAATAAACTGTGCAGATAAGTGTCTAGTTAGCTAGCTAATAAACATACAGATAAGTGTCTAGCTAGCTAGCTAATAAACTGTGCAGAAAATCTTAAAATTCATTGTTTGACTAAATATCTTATCACAGCATTGGCTGACCATGGTTGACCAACCTCTTTACCAAAATGTCTAACCTTCTATACTGTCATAAGATAGTTCATGTCCATTCTATTGTTCTAATGCCTAATTCTATGGTTTCAGAGAGACATTTTGGCTCAAGAGCTCTGTGGAGTTATGTATGGCCTGTTTAAGACTTATTGGAAGGTACAACACAATATAAAGATGGATAAAGGAACAGGATAGATATCCCAAAACATCAGCTTTAACTTTTAAACAACATTCATGATGTTTAATGTTCAATTTTCCTGGAATTTTACAGACTTCTACCCTCTAGTGGTTACTTCATGAACTTCCTGTCTTGGCACAAAACTTGTACTTCTAATATTGTCCAAGAGATGGCGGTATTTACTTCCTTTCAGAGGAAAGGTCCTGGGTAGGGAGGTTTTGATCCTCATTTCTGTCCATAAAAGAAGAGGTCCTTTAGACTAGAACATCTCATTATAGATACTATTATAGAGTCATGGAGAGTCACAGTCTAGTGATGCATATAAACTGAAAAAACACACACACACACTCACACTCCTGCTGTCCTGCTGCTGTCCGCTTCAGAAAAGAAACAAACAGGAATGACAAATATCAGCGGGTGGCCACAGCGTGTTACCGATCACCTGCTGGGTGTTGGGGTCTGTATCTTCCACTGTCTAGTGTCTGTATCTTCCACCGTCTAGTGTCTGTATGTGGCTGGGGGAGGGAGGGTTCTAAAGTGGTATGTGGCTAGGGGAGGTTCTAAAGTGGTATGTGGCTAGGGGAGGGTTCTATAGTGGTATGTGGCTAGGGGAGGGTTCTATAGTGGTATGTGGCTAGGGGGGAGGGTTCTAAAGTGGTATGTGGCTAGGGGGTAGGGGAGGGAGGGTTCTAAAGTGGTATGTGGCTAGGGGAGGGAGGGTTCTAAAGTGGTATGTGGCTAGGGGAGGGAGGGTTCTAAAGTGGTATGTGGCTAGGGGGGGAGGGTTCTAAAGTGGTATGTGGCTAGGGGGGGAGGGTTCTAAAGTGGTATGTGGCTAGGGGGGGAGGGTTCTAAAGTGGTATGTGGCTAGGGGGGGAGGGTTCTAAAGTGGTATGTGGCTAGGGGGGGTTCTATAGTGGTATGTGGCTAGGGGAGGGAGGGTTCTAAAGTGGTATGTGGCTAGGGGGGGTTCTATAGTGGTATGTGGCTAGGGGAGGGAGGGTTCTAAAGTGGTATGTGGCTAGGGGGGGGAGGGTTCTAAAGTGGTATGTGGCTAGGGGGGGTTCTATAGTGGTATGTGGCTAGGGGAGGGAGGGTTCTAAAGTGGTATGTGGCTAGGGGGGGAGGGTTCTAAAGTGGTATGTGGCTAGGGGGGAGGGTTCTAAAGTGGTATGGGGCTAGGGGGGGGGGTTCTAAAGTGGTATGTGGCTAGGGGAGGGAGGGTTCTAAAGTGGTATGAGGCTAGGGGGGGGGAGGGTTCTAAAGTGGTATGTGGCTAGGGGGAGGGTTCTAAAGTGGTATGTGGCTAGGGGGGAGGGTTCTAAAGTGGTATGTGGCTAGGGGGGGAGGGTTCTAAAGTGGTATGTGGCTGGGGGGGGGGATCTAAAGTGGTATGTGGCTATGGGGGGGTTCTAAAGTGGTATGTGGCTAGGGGAGGGAGGGTTCTAAAGTGGTATGTGGCTGGGGGGGAGGGTTCTAAAGTGGTATGTGGCTAGGGGGGGGGATCTAAAGTGGTATGTGGTTAGGGGGGGGGTTCTAAAGTGGTATGTGGCTAGGGGGTAGGGGGGTTCTATAGTGGTATGTGGCTAGGGGGGGGTTCTATAGTGGTATGTGGCTAGGGGAGGGAGGGTTCTAATGTGGTATGTGGCTATGGGGGTTCTATAGTGGTATGAGGATAGGGGGCTTCTATAGTTGTATGTGGCTAGGGGAGGTTCTATAGTGGTATGTGGCTAGGGGGGGGGGGTTCTATCGTGGTATGTGGCTAGGGGAGGGAGGGTTCTAAAGTGGTATGTGACTATGGGGGTTCTATAGTGGTATGTGGCTAGGAGGGGTTCTATAGTGGTATGTGGCTAGGGGAGGGAGGGTTCTAAAGTGGTATGTGACTGTGGGGGAGGGTTCTAAAGTGGTATGTGGCTAGGGGGAGGGTTCTATAGTGGCATGTGGCTGGGGGGGAGGGTTCTAAAGTGGTATGTGGCTAGGGGGGAGGTTTCTAAAGTGGTATGTGGCTAGGGGGGAGGGTTCTAAAGTGGTATGTGGCTAGGGGGGAGGGTTCTAAAGTGGTATGTGGCTGGGGGGGGGTCTAAAGTGGTATGTGGCTATGGGGGGGTTCTAAAGTGGTATGTGGCTAGGGGAGGGAGGGTTCTAAAGTGGTATGTGGCTGGGGGGGAGGGTTCTAAAGTGGTATGTGGCTAGGGGGGGGGGATCTAAAGTGGTATGTGGTTAGGGGGGGTTCTAAAGTGGTATGTGGCTAGGGGGGGTTCTATAGTGGCATGTGGCTAGGGGAGGGTTCTATAGTGGTATGTGGCTAGGGGGGAGGGTTCTAAAGTGGTGTGTGGCTAGGGGGAGGGTACTATAGTGGTATGTGGCTAGGGGGGGTTCTATAGTTGTATGTGGCTAGGGGGGAGGGTTCTATAGTGGTATGTGGCTGGGGGGGAGGGTTCTATAGTGGTATGTGGCTAGGGGGGAGGGTTCTATAATGGTATGTGGCTAGGGGGGGAGGGTTCTAAAGTTGTATGTGGCTAGGGGGGAGGGTTCTAAAGTGGTATGTGGCTAGGGGAGGGAGGGTTCTAAAGTGGTATGTGGCTGGGGGGGGAGGGTTTTAATGTGGTATGTGGCTATGGGGGTTCTATAGTGGTATGAGGATAGGGGGGTTCTATAGTGGTATGTGGCTAGGGGGGGTTCTATAGTGGTATGTGGCTAGGGGAGGGAGGGTTCTAAAGTGGTATGTGGCTAGGCAGGTTCTATAGTAGTATGTGGATAGGCAGGTTCTATAGTGGTATGTGGATAGGCAGGTTCTATAGTGGTATGTGGCTAGGGGGGGTTCTATAGTGGTATGTGGCTAGGGGGGGTTATATAGTGGTATGTGGATAGGGGGGGGGGTTCTATAGTGGTATGTGGCTATGAGGGTTCTGTAGTGGTATGTGGCTAGGGGGGGTTCTATAGTGGTATGTGACTAGGGGGGGTTCTATAGTGGTATTTGACTAAGGGGGGTTCTATAGTGGTATGTGGCTAGGGAGGGGGAGGGTTCTAAAGTGGTATGTGGCTATGGGGGGTTCTATAGTGGTATGTGGCTAGGGGGGGAGGATTCTAAAGTGGTGTGTGGCTAGGGGGAGGGTACTATAGTGGTATGTGGCTAGGGGGGGTTCTATAGTGGTATGTGGCTAGGGGGGAGGGTTCTATAGTGGTATGTGGCTGGGGGGGAGGGTTCTATAGTGGTATGTGGCTAGGGGGGAGGGTTCTATAATGGTATGTGGCTAGGGGGGGAGGGTTCTAAAGTGGTATGTGGCTAGGGGGGGAGGGTTCTAAAGTGGTATGTGGCTAGGGAGGGAGGGTTCTAAAGTGGTATGTGGCTGGGGGGGAGGGTTCTAATGTGGTATGTGGCTATGGGGGTTCTATAGTGGTATGAGGATAGGGGGGTTCTATAGTGGTATGTGGCTAGGGGGGGTTCTATAGTGGTATGTGGCTAGGGGAGGGAGGGTTCTAAAGTGGTATGTGGCTAGGCAGGTTCTATAGTGGTATGTGGATAGGCAGGTTCTATAGTGGTATGTGGATAGGCAGGTTCTATAGTGGTATGTGGCTAGGGGGGGTTCTATAGTGGTATGTGGCTAGGGGGGGTTATATAGTGGTATGTGGATAGGGGGGGGGGTTCTATAGTGGTATGTGGCTATGAGGGTTCTGTAGTGGTATGTGGCTAGGGTGGGTTCTATAGTGGTATGTGACTAGGGGGGGTTCTATAGTGGTATTTGACTAGGGGGGGGGTTCTATAGTGGTATGTGGCTAGGGAGGGGGAGGGTTCTATAGTGGTATGTGGCTATGGGGGGTTCTATAGTGGTATGTTGCTAGGGGGGTTCTATAGTGGTATGTGGCTAGGGGGGTTATATAGTGGTATGTGGCTATTGGGGTTCTATAGTGGTATGTGGCTAGGGGGGGTTCTATAGTGGTATGTGACTAGGGGGGGTTCTATAGTGGTATTTGACTAGGGGGGGTTCTATAGTGGTATGTGGCTAGGGAGGGGGAGGGTTCTATAGTGGTATGTGGCTATGGGGGGGTTCTATAGTGGTATGTGGCTAGTGGGGTTCTATAGTGGTATGTGGCTAGGGGGGGTTATATAGTGGTATGTGGCTATGGGGGTTCTATAGTGGTATGTGATAGGGGGGTTCTATAGTGGTATGTGGCTATGGGGGTTCTATAGTGGTATGTGGCTAGGGGGGTTCTATAGTGGTATGTGGCTAGGGGGGTTCTATAGTGATATGTGGCTAGGGGGGTTCTATAGTGGTATGTGGCTAGGGGGGTTCTATAGTGGTATGTGGCTAGGGGGGAACTATAGTGGTATGTGGCTAGGGGGTTCTATAGTGGTATGTGGCTAGGGGGGTTCTATAGTGGTATGTGGCTAGTGGCGTTCTATAGTGGTATGTGGCTAGGGGGGTTCTATAGTGGTATGTGGCTAAGGGGGGGGAGGGTTTTAATGTGGTATGTGGCTATGGGGGTTCTATAGTGGTATGAGGATAGGGGGGTTCTATAGTGGTATGTGGCTAGGGGGGGTTCTATAGTGGTATGTGGCTAGGGGAGGGAGGGTTCTAAAGTGGTATGTGGCTAGGCAGGTTCTATAGTAGTATGTGGATAGGCAGGTTCTATAGTGGTATGTGGATAGGCAGGTTCTATAGTGGTATGTGGCTAGGGGGGGTTCTATAGTGGTATGTGGCTAGGGGGGGTTATATAGTGGTATGTGGATAGGGGGGGGGTTC
The DNA here is from genome assembly GCF_013265735.2 of Oncorhynchus mykiss. Taxonomy (NCBI): domain Eukaryota; kingdom Metazoa; phylum Chordata; class Actinopteri; order Salmoniformes; family Salmonidae; genus Oncorhynchus; species Oncorhynchus mykiss. The sequence continues at coordinate 98,776,414 of NC_048570.1, read as the reverse complement.
TATAGTGGTATGTGGCTATGAGGGTTCTGTAGTGGTATGTGGCTAGGGGGGGTTCTATAGTGGTATGTGACTAGGGGGGGTTCTATAGTGGTATTTGACTAAGGGGGGTTCTATAGTGGTATGTGGCTAGGGAGGGGGAGGGTTCTAAAGTGGTATGTGGCTATGGGGGGTTCTATAGTGGTATGTGGCTAGGGGGGGAGGATTCTAAAGTGGTGTGTGGCTAGGGGGAGGGTACTATAGTGGTATGTGGCTAGGGGGGGTTCTATAGTGGTATGTGGCTAGGGGGGAGGGTTCTATAGTGGTATGTGGCTGGGGGGGAGGGTTCTATAGTGGTATGTGGCTAGGGGGGAGGGTTCTATAATGGTATGTGGCTAGGGGGGGAGGGTTCTAAAGTGGTATGTGGCTAGGGGGGGAGGGTTCTAAAGTGGTATGTGGCTAGGGAGGGAGGGTTCTAAAGTGGTATGTGGCTGGGGGGGAGGGTTCTAATGTGGTATGTGGCTATGGGGGTTCTATAGTGGTATGAGGATAGGGGGGTTCTATAGTGGTATGTGGCTAGGGGGGGTTCTATAGTGGTATGTGGCTAGGGGAGGGAGGGTTCTAAAGTGGTATGTGGCTAGGCAGGTTCTATAGTGGTATGTGGATAGGCAGGTTCTATAGTGGTATGTGGATAGGCAGGTTCTATAGTGGTATGTGGCTAGGGGGGGTTCTATAGTGGTATGTGGCTAGGGGGGGTTATATAGTGGTATGTGGATAGGGGGGGGGGTTCTATAGTGGTATGTGGCTATGAGGGTTCTGTAGTGGTATGTGGCTAGGGTGGGTTCTATAGTGGTATGTGACTAGGGGGGGTTCTATAGTGGTATTTGACTAGGGGGGGGGTTCTATAGTGGTATGTGGCTAGGGAGGGGGAGGGTTCTATAGTGGTATGTGGCTATGGGGGGTTCTATAGTGGTATGTTGCTAGGGGGGTTCTATAGTGGTATGTGGCTAGGGGGGTTATATAGTGGTATGTGGCTATTGGGGTTCTATAGTGGTATGTGGCTAGGGGGGGTTCTATAGTGGTATGTGACTAGGGGGGGTTCTATAGTGGTATTTCACTAGGGGGGGTTCTATAGTGGTATGTGGCTAGGGAGGGGGAGGGTTCTATAGTGGTATGTGGCTATGGGGGGGTTCTATAGTGGTATGTGGCTAGTGGGGTTCTATAGTGGTATGTGGCTAGGGGGGGTTATATAGTGGTATGTGGCTATGGGGGTTCTATAGTGGTATGTGATAGGGGGGTTCTATAGTGGTATGTGGCTATGGGGGTTCTATAGTGGTATGTGGCTAGGGGGGTTCTATAGTGGTATGTGGCTAGGGGGGTTCTATAGTGATATGTGGCTAGGGGGGTTCTATAGTGGTATGTGGCTAGGGGGGTTCTATAGTGGTATGTGGCTAGGGGGGAACTATAGTGGTATGTGGCTAGGGGGTTCTATAGTGGTATGTGGCTAGGGGGGTTCTATAGTGGTATGTGGCTAGTGGCGTTCTATAGTGGTATGTGGCTAGGGGGGTTCTATAGTGGTATGTGGCTAAGGGGGTTCTATAGTGGTATGTGGCTAGGGGGGTACTATAGTGGTATGTGGCTAGGGGGGTTCTATAGTGGTATGTGGCTAGGGGGGTTCTATAGTGGTATGTGGCTAGGGGGGTACTATAGTGGTATGTGGCTATGGGGGTTCTATAGTGGTATGTGGCTAGGGGGGTTCTATAGTGGTATGTGGCTAGGGGGGTTCTATAGTGATATGTGGCTAGGGGGGTTCTATAGTGGTATGTGGCTAGGGGGGTTCTATAGTGGTATGTGGCTAGGGGGGAACTATAGTGGTATGTGGCTAGGGGGTTCTATAGTGGTATGTGGCTAGGGGGGTTCTATAGTGGTATGTGGCTAGTGGCGTTCTATAGTGGTATGTGGCTAGGGGGGTTCTATAGTGGTATGTGGCTAAGGGGGTTCTATAGTGGTATGTGGCTAGGGGGGTACTATAGTGGTATGTGGCTAGGGGGGTTCTATAGTGGTATGTGGCTAGGGGGGTTCTATAGTGGTATGTGGCTAGGGGGGTACTATAGTGGTATGTGGCTAGGGGGGTTCTATAGTGGTATGTGGCTAGGGGGGTTCTATAGTGGTATGTGGCTAGGGGGGGTTCTATAGTGGTATGTGGCTAGGGGGTTCTATAGTGGTATGTGGCTAGGGGGGTTCTGCAGTGGTATGTGGCTAGGGGGGTTCTATAGTGGTATGTGGCTAGGGGGGGTTCTATAGTGGTATGTGGCTAGGGGGGTTCTATAGTGGTATGTGGCTATGGGGGTTTTATAGTGGTATGTGGCTAGGGGGGTACTATAGTGGTATGTGGCTAGGGGGGTTCTATAGTGGTATGTGGCTAGGGGGGTTCTATAGTGGTATGTGGCTAGGAGGTTTCTATAGTGGTATGTGGCGAGGGGGGTTTATAGTGGTATGTGGCTGGGGGGGTTCTATAGTGGTATGTGGCTAGGGGGGGGGGGGGTTTATAGTGGTATGTGGCTAGGGGGGTTCTATAGTGGTATGTGGCTAGGGGGGGTTCTATAGTGGTATGTGGCTAGGGGGGGTACTATAGTGGTATGTGGCTAGGGGGGTTCTATAGTGGTATGTGGCTAGGGGGGGTTCTATAGTGGTATGTGGCTAGGGGGGTTTATAGTGGTATGTGGCTGGGGGGGTTCTATAGTGGTATGTGGCTAGGGGGGTTCTATAGTGGTATGTGGCTCGGGCGGTTCTATAGTGGTATGTGGCTGGGGCGGGGTTATAGTGGTATGTGGCTGGGGGGGTTCTATAGTGGTATGTGGCTAGGGGGGGTTCTATAGTGGTATGTGGCTAGGGGGGGTTCTATAGTGGTATGTGGCTAGGGGGGTTCTATAGTGGTATGTGGCTAGGGGGGTTCTATAGTGGTATGTGGCTAGGGGGGTTCTATAGTGGTATGTGGCTAGGGGGGTTCTATAGTGGTATGTGGCTAGGGGGGTTCTATAGTGGTATGTGGCTAGGGGGGGTTCTATAGTGGTATGTGGCTGGGGGAGTTCTATAGTGGTATGTGGCTAGGGGGGTTCTATAGTGGTATGTGGCTAGGGGGGTTCTATAGTGGTATGTGGCTAGGGGGGTTCTATAGTGGTATGTGGCTAGGGGGGTTCTATAGTGGTATGTGGCTAGGGGGGTTCTATAGTGGTATGTGGCTAGGGGGGTTCTATAGTGGTATGTGGCTAGGGGGGGGGTTATAGTGGTATGTGGCTAGGGGGGGTTCTATAGTGGTGTATGGCTGGGTGGGTACTATAGTGGTATGTGGCTAGGGGGGGTTCTATAGTGGTATGTGGCTGGGGGGGTACTATAGTGGTATGTGGCTAGGGGGGTTCTATAGTGGTATGTGGCTAGGGGGGGGGTTATAGTGGTATGTGGCTAGGGGGGGTTCTATAGTGGTATATGGCTGGGGGGGTACTATAGTAATATGTGGATGGTGGGGTTTTATAGTGGTTTCTGGCTAGAGAGGTTCAATAGTGGTATGTATCTAACCATAACTCTGGTGAAAACCAGCCTGTATATAACCAGAACTCTGGTGAAAACCAGTTGTATATAACCAGAACTCTGGTGAAAACCAGCTGTATATAACCATAACTCTGGTGAAAACCAGCTGTATATAACCAGAACTCTGGTGACAACCAGCTGTATATAACCATAACTCTGGTGAAAACCAGTTGTATATAACCAGAACTCTGGTGAAAACCAGCTGTATATAACCAGAACTCTGGGGTTAACCAGCTGTATATTCTACTGGAGACTTGGACTAGACCACTGGAGAACCATTATCTGTCTAACGGTCTGGGGAGAATAATTACCAACCCTCCCTTGCTGTGTGAACCAGCTCTAACAGTGTCCCAGATAACTACCTCTCCCCTATATAGTTCACTACTACCATCAGGGCCCGGTCCAAATAACTACCTCTCCCCTATATAGTCCACTACTACCGTCAGGGCCTGGTCCAAATAACTACTTCTCCCCTATATAGGTCACTACTACCGTCAGGACCCGGTCCAAATAACTACCTCTTCCCTATATAGTCCACTACTACCGTCAGGGCCCGGTCCAAATAACTACCTCTCCCCTATATAGTTCACTACTACCATCAGGACCCGCTCCAAATAACAACCTCTTCCCTATATAGTTCACTACTAATATAACACTTACACTTCCCAAATAACACTTACTTGGGAATCGAGTTCCATCTGAGACATAACGCTGTTCTCTAATCTCAAAGATACCCTGGTGATGTCAGAGCAATTATCCAATCACGATCCTGAACCCCCCCCCCCCCATGATCCAACAATCACCGTGACGACCTCTGCTAAGTGAGGAGACGTCCAGTAGCGCGTGTCAGCGTAATGAGAAGTGTATTTCCCGGGATGGATTTAAGTGTAAGGAGGATAACAGAGAAAGGCCCCCTTTGTGATGATTAAAAAACTAAGGAGAAAACTGCACAGTGGCCACTTGAGGTGTTATAAAACGGAGGGATTCATAGACGGAGCTTCCGGAAAGGACTGACTGACAGTCCGTGAGGTCAGCATGATAGTTTTAACCATATTTTGAAGCTACACAAAGAGCTGTAAAAAAAAAAACCCCAGAGTGGATCTTTGAGCTGTAGACGATGTCAAATCTAAAGAAGCAGATCCCGTTATGGGGCGGCTGTCGTAAAAACCTCTTATCAGATCAACGTCATCTGAGGAGACGGGGGACAACAGTGTCAACTGTTAAAAAAAAAAACATGAACCGGATTGCAGTGTTCCCACAGGATGATATGAAGGTGCCTAACTGATAAGGGTCTCTGACCATTACTTTACTGATGTTCCCACAAGGACAAGAAAGGAAAAGGACATGTCTCTGTGAAGCAAAGTCGTGGGCTGGAGTTGGAGTTCTAGAGCATCGAAGGAGAGCAGTATCAGTCATCCTTTAAGAGACTGGAGAGTGAGACAGCCGGACATCAGGAATAACCAGCACACCCCTCTCCTCTCTCCCTCTCTCCTCCTCTCTCTTCTCTCCTCTCTCTCCTCTCCTCTCTCTCCTCCCCTCTCCTCACTCTCCTCCTTTCTACTCCTCTCTCTCCTCTCTACACCCCTCTTTCTTCCCCTCTCCTCTCTCCTCCCCTCTCCTCCTCTCTACACCCCTCTTTCTTCCCCTCTTCTCTCTCCTCCCCTCTCCTCCTCTCTACACCCCTCTCCCCCTCCTCTCTCTCCTCTCTACTCCTCTATCTCCTCTCTCCTCCCCTCTCCTCATCTCTCCTCCTCTCTACTCCTCTCTCTCCTCTCTCTCCTCCTCTCTCCTCCCCTCTCCTCTTTCTCCTCCCCTCTCCTCTACTCCTCTCTCCTCCCCTCTCCTCTCTACTCCTCTCCTCCCCTCTCCTCTCTACCCCTATCTCTCCTCATCTCTCCTTATCTCTCCTCCCCTCTCCTCTCTACTCCTCATCTTTCCTCCTCTCTCCTTATCTCTCCTCCCCTCTCCTCTCTACTCCTCTCTCTCCTCCCCTCTCATCTCTACTCCTCTCTCTTGTCATCTCTCCTCCTCTCTCCTCCCCTCTCCTATCTCAACCTCTCTCCTCCTCTCTACACCCCTCTCTCCTCCTCTCTACATCCCTCTGTCTACTCCAATTTCCTCCTCTCCCTTCTTCTCCCCTCTCTCTCCTCTCCACTCCTCTCTCCTCCTCTCTACATCCCTCTCTCTACTCCAATCTCCTCCTCTCCCTTCTTCTCTCTCCTCTCTCTCCTCCTCTCTACACCCCTCTCTCCTCTACTCTCTCCTCCTCTCTACATCCCTCTCTCTACTCCAATCTCCTCCTCTCCCTTCTTCTCTCTCCTCCTCTCTACACCCCTCTCTCCTCTTCTCTATCCCTTTTCTCTCTCCTCCTCTCTCCTCCTGGTAAAGGTCCACTTGAATAACAAGCTATATGTATACCTAGAGATGGAAACTCTGTCCCCCTAATGGAGTCTGTTACATCAGTGTTCCTCTATATATATACCTGGAGATGGAAACTCTGTCCCCGTAATGGAGTCTGTTTCATCAGTGTTCCTCTATATACATATCCCTGGAGATGGAAACTCTGTCCCCCTAATGGAGTCTGTTTCATCAGTGTTCCTCTATATACATATCCCTGGAGATGGAAACTCTGTCCCCCTAATGGAGTCTGTTTCATCAGTGTTCCTCTATATATATACCTGGAGATGGAAACTCTGTCCCCCTAATGGAGTCTGTTTCATCAGTGTGCCTCTATATATATACCTGGAGATGGAAACTCTGTCCCCGTAATGGAGTCTGTTTCATCAGTGTTCCTCTATATATATACCTGGAGATGGAAACTCTGTCCCCCTAATGGAGTCTGTTTCATCAGTGTTCCTCTATATATACAGTGCCTTGCGAAAGTATTCGGCCCCCTTGAACTTTGCGACCTTTTGCCACATTTCAGGCTTCAAACATAAAGATATAAAACTGTATTTTTTGTGAAGAATCAACAACAAGTTGGACACAATCATGAAGTGGAACGACATTTATTGGATATTTCAAACTTTTTTAACAAATCAAAAACTGAAAAATTGGGCGTGCAAAATTATTCAGCCCCCTTAAGTTAATACTTTGTAGCGCCACCTTTTGCTGCGATTACAGCTGTAAGTCGCTTGGGGTATGTCTCTATCAGTTTTGCACATCGAGAGACTGACATTTTTTCCCATTCCTCCTTGCAAAACAGCTCAAGCTCAGTGAAGTTGGATGGAGAGCATTTGTAAACAGCAGTTTTCAGTTCTTTCCACAGATTCTCAATTGGATTCAGATCTGGACTTTGACTTGGCCATTCTAACACCTGGATATGTTTATTTTTGAACCATTCCATTGTAGATTTTGCTTTATGTTTTGGATCATTGTCTTGTTGGAAGACAAATCTCTGTCCCAGTCTCAGGTCTTTTGCAGACTCCATCAGGTTTTCTTCCAGAATGGTCCTGTATTTGGCTCCATCCATCTTCCCATCAATTTTAACCATCTTCCCTGTCCCTGCTGAAGAAAAGCAGGCCCAAACCATGATGCTGCCACCACCATGTTTGACAGTGTGTTCAGGGTGATGAGCTGTGTTGCTTTTACGCCAAACATAACGTTTTGCATTGTTGCCAAAAAGTTCAATTTTGGTTTCATCTGACCAGAGCACCTTCTTCCACATGTTTGCTGTGTCTCCCAGGTGGCTTGTGACAAACTTTAAATTACACTTTTTATGGATATCTTTAAGAAATGGCTTTCTTCTTGCCACTCTTCCATAAAGGCCAGATTTGTGCAATATACGACTGATTGTTGTCCTATGGACAGAGTCTCCCACCTCAGCTGTAGATCTCTGCAGTTCATCCAGAGTGATCATGGGCCTCTTGGCTGCATCTCTGATCAGTCTTCTCCTTGTATGAGCTGAAAGTTTAGAGGGACGGCCAGGTCTTGGTAGATTTGCAGTGGTCTGATACTCCTTCCATTTCAATATTATCGCTTGCACAGTGCTCCTTGGGATGTTTAAAGCTTGGGAAATCTTTTAGTATCCAAATCCGGCTTTAAACTTCTTCACAACAGTATCTCGGACCTGCCTGGTGTGTTCCTTGTTCTTCATGATGCTCTCTGCGCTTTTAACGGACCTCTGAGACTATCACAGTGCAGATGCATTTATACGGAGACTTGATTACACACAGGTGGATTGTATTTATCATCATTAGTCATTTAGGTCAACATTGGATCATTCAGAGATCCTCACTGAACTTCTGGAAAGAGTTTGCTGCACTGAAAGTAAAGGGGCTGAATAATTTTGCACACCCAATTTTTAATTTTTTGATTTGTTAAAAAAGTTTGAAATATTCAATAAATGTCGTTCCACTTCATGATTGTGTCCCACTTGTTGTTGATTCTTCACAAAAAAATACAGTTTTATATCTTTATGTTTGAAGCCTGAAATGTGGCAAAAGGTCGCAAAGTTCAAGGGGGCCGAATACTTTCGCAAGGCACTGTATATACCTGGAGATGGAAACTCTGTCCCCCTAATGGAGTCTGTTTCATCAGTGTTCCTCTATATATATATACCTGGAGAGGGAAACTCTGTCCCCGTAATGGAGTCTGTTTCATCAGTGTTCCTCTATATATATACCTGGAGATGGAAACTCTGTCCCCCTAATGGAGTCTGTTTCATCAGTGTTCCTCTATATATATATATACCTGGAGAGGGAAACTCTGTCCCCGTAATGGAGTCTGTTTCATCAGTGTTCCTCTATATATATATATATACCTGGAGAGGGAAACTCTGTCCCCCTAATGGAGTCTGTTTCATCAGTGTTCCTATATATATATACCTGGAGATGGAAACTCTGTCCCCCTAATGGAGTCTGTTTCATCAGTGTTCCTCTATATACATATCTGGAGAGGGAAACTCTGTCCCCGTAATGGAGTCTGTTTCATCAGTGTTCCTCTATATATATATATATACCTGGAGAGGGAAACTCTGTCCCCCTAATGGAGTCTGTTTCATCAGTGTTCCTATATATATATACCTGGAGATGGAAACTCTGTCCCCCTAATGGAGTCTGTTTCATCAGTGTTCCTATATATATATACCTGGAGATGGAAACTCTGTCCCCGTAATGGAGTCTGTTTCATCAGGGTTCCTCTATATATATATATACCTGGAGAGGGAAACTCTGTCCCCGTAATGGAGTCTCAGCAGCAACTGGTTTGAAGTGTCTCCAAGGCAGCAGGTGATTGGGTCTTGCTTTCCTGGGATTGAGCCACATGCTAACTGCCGGTCGCAGCTGGAGGCGCCGATGAAGGTAATTATTTCCTCATTTGCTCCCTGGATGGAAACGAGCGAACGTTATTAACACAGCGATCCGCTATCTGTAGTCGGGCGGTTGTGTTCAACGTGGCGACGCCGATGGATTATACACGCGGGAATACAGATGGATGTGTGGACACAGACGTGTGTGTGAGTAGAAAGAGAGATCCCTCTAAACTCATTTTGCTCTCAAAGCTCTGAAAGCCATTACCCAACAGGGGGTCTTTTCCCAGGGAATTGGTCACCAGATCATCTAGACATGTTGTAATCAACACGTCACGCTAAGCTACAGTGAGGATGTGTGGGAAACGGTATAGCCTACCTACTGAATATTACTTTTTAAGTTGACCTTTATGTAACCTTGAAAAATACCCCTGAGGTTACAAACCTCTGAGTGTGAACCTGGCAAGAGGTCAGCAGGAAGTTGTCAGCGTGTACATATAACACATGAACACAATACAATATAATACACACCACACCACAATACACACCACAATACACACCACATCACAATACACACCACAATACACACCACACCACACCACAATACACACCACACCATACCACAATACACACCACAATACACACCACACCACACCACAATACACACCACACCATACCACAATACACACCACACCACACCACAAAAAACCACAATACACACCACACCACACCACAATACAATACACACCACACCACAATACAATACACACCACACCACACCACACCACAATACAATACACACCACACCACACCACAATACACACCACACCACACCACAATACACACCAAACCACACCACACCACACCACAATACACACCACACCACACCACAATACACACCACACCACACCACAATACACACCACACCACACCACAATACAATACACACCACACCACACCACAATACACACCAAACCACACCACACCACACCACAATACACACCACACCACACCACAATACACACCAAACCACACCACACCACACCACAATACACACCACACCACACCACAATACACACCACAAAACACCACAATACACACCACACCACACCACAATACAATACACACCACACCACAATACAATACACACCACACCACAATACAATACACACCACACCACACCACAATACAATACACACCACACCACACCACAAAACACCACAATACACACCACACCACACCACAATACAATACACACCACACCACACCACAATACACACCAAACCACACCACACCACACCACAATACACACCACACCACACCACAATACACACCACAAAACACCACAATACACACCACACCACACCACAATACAATACACACCACACCACAATACAATACACACCACACCACAATACAATACACACCACACCACACCACAATACAATACACACCACACCACACCACACCACACCACAATACACACCACACCACACCACAATACAATACACACCACACCACACCACAATACACACCACACCACACCACACCACAATACACACCAAACCACACCACACCACACCACAATACACACCACACCACACCACAATACACACCACACCACACCACAATACAATACACACCACACCACAATACAATACACACCACACCACAATACAATACAATACAATACACACCACACCACAATACAATACAATACACACCACACCACACCACACCACAATACAATAGACACCACACCACACCACAATACACACCACACCACACCACAATACAATACACACCACACCACAATACAATACAATACAATACACACCACACCACACCACAATACACACCACACCACACCACAATACAATACAATACACACCACACCACAATACAATACAATACAATACACACCACACCACACCACAATACACACCACACCACACCACAATACACACCACAATATAATACAATACAATACACACCACACCACACCACAATACACACCACACCACACCACAATACAATACACACCACACTACACAACAATACAATACAATACACACCACACCACACCACAATACACACCACACCACACCACAATACAATACAATACACACCACAACACAATACAATACAATACACACCACACCACACCACAATACACACCACACCACACCACAATACACACCACAATACAATACAATACAATACACACCACACCACACCACAATACACACCACACCACACCACAATACAATACAAAACAATACACACCACACCACACCACAATACAATACAATACACACCACACCACACCACACCACAATACAATACACACCACACCACAATACAATACACACCACAACACACCACAATACACACCACACCACACCACACCACAATACACACCACACCACAATACAATACAATACAATACACACCACACCACACCACCATACAATACAATACACACCACACCACAATACAATACAATACAATACACACCACACCACAATACACACCACACCACACCACAATACAATACAATACACACCACACAACAATACAATACAATACAATACACACCACACCACAATACACACCACACCACAATACAATACAATACACACCACACCACAATACAATACAATACAATACACACCACACCACACCACAATACACACCACACCACACCACACCATACCACAATACAATACAATACACACCACACCATACCACACCACAATACACACCACTCCACAATACAATACACACCACACCATACCACAATACAATACAATACAATACACACCACACCATACCACACCACAATACACACCACACCACAATACAATACACACCACACCACAATACACCACAATACAATACACACCACACCATACCACAATACAATACAATACACACCACACCATACCACACCACAATACACACCACACCACAATACAATACACACCACACCATACCACAATACAATACAATACACACCACACCATACCACACCACAATACACACCACACCACAATACAATACACACCACACCACAACACAATACACACCACACCACACCAAAATACAATACTATACAATACACACCACACCACAATACAATACACACCACACCATACCACAATACAATACAATACACACCACACCATACCACACCACAATACACACCACACCACAATACAATACACACCACAATACACACCACACCACAATACAATACACACCACACCACAATACAATACACACCACACCACAATACACACCACACCATACCACAATACACACCACAATACACACCACACCACACCACAATACACACCACACCATACCACAATACACACCACACCACACCACAAAACACCACAATACACACCACACCACACCACAATACAATACACACCACACCACAATACAATACACACCACACCACACCACACCACAATACAATACACACCACACCACACCACAATACACACCACACCACACCACAATACACACCAAACCACACCACACCACACCACAATACACACCACACCACACCACAATACAATACACACCACACCACACCACAATACAATACAATACAAAACACACCACACCACACCACAATACAATACAATACAATACACACCACACCACAATACACACCACACCACACCACAATACAATACAATACACACCACACCACAATACAATACACACCACACCACAATACAATACACACCACACCACAATACAATACAATACACACCACACCACAATACAATACAATACAATACACACCACACCACACCACAATACACACCACACCACACCACAATACACACCACAATATAATACAATACAATACACACCACACCACACCACAATACACACCACACCACACCACAATACAATACACACCACACTACACAACAATACAATACAATACACACCACACCACACCACAATACACACCACACCACACCACAATACAATACAATACACACCACAACACAATACAATACAATACACACCACACCACACCACAATACACACCACACCACACCACAATACACACCACAATACAATACAATACAATACACACCACACCACACCACAATACACACCACACCACACCACAATACAATACAAAACAATACACACCACACCACACCACAATACAATACAATACACACCACACCACACCACACCACAATACAATACACACCACACCACAATACAATACACACCACAACACACCACAATACACACCACACCACACCACACCACAATACACACCACACCACAATACAATACAATACAATACACACCACACCACACCACCATACAATACAATACACACCACACCACAATACAATACAATACAATACACACCACACCACAATACACACCACACCACACCACAATACAATACAATACACACCACACAACAATACAATACAATACAATACACACCACACCACAATACACACCACACCACAATACAATACAATACACACCACACCACAATACAATACAATACAATACACACCACACCACACCACAATACACACCACACCACACCACACCATACCACAATACAATACAATACACACCACACCATACCACACCACAATACACACCACACCACAATACAATACACACCACACCATACCACAATACAATACAATACAATACACACCACACCATACCACACCACAATACACACCACACCACAATACAATACACACCACACCACAATACACCACAATACAATACACACCACACCATACCACAATACAATACAATACACACCACACCATACCACACCACAATACACACCACACCACAATACAATACACACCACACCATACCACAATACAATACAATACACACCACACCATACCACACCACAATACACACCACACCACAATACAATACACACCACACCACAAAACAATACACACCACACCACACCAAAATACAATACTATACAATACACACCACACCACAATACAATACACACCACACCATACCACAATACAATACAATACACACCACACCATACCACACCACAATACACACCACACCACAATACAATACACACCACACCACAATACACACCACACCACAATACAATACACACCACACCACAATACAATACACACCACACCACAATACACACCACACCATACCACAATACACACCACAATACACACCACACCACACCACAATACACACCACACCATACCACAATACACACCACACCACACCACAAAACACCACAATACACACCACACCACACCACAATACAATACACACCACACCACAATACAATACACACCACACCACACCACACCACAATACAATACACACCACACCACACCACAATACACACCACACCACACCACAATACACACCAAACCACACCACACCACACCACAATACACACCACACCACACCACAATACAATACACACCACACCACAATACAATACAATACAAAACACACCACACCACACCACAATACAATACAATACAATACACACCACACCACAATACACACCACACCACACCACAATACAATACAATACACACCACACCACAATACAATACACACCACACCACAATACAATACACACCACACCACAATACAATACAATACACACCACACCACACCACACCACAATACAATAGACACCACACCACACCACAATACACACCACACCACACCACAATACAATACACACCACACCACAATACAATACAATACAATACACACCACACCACACCACAATACACACCACACCACACCACAATACAATACAATACACACCACACCACAATACAATACAATACAATACACACCACACCACAATACACACCACACCACACCACAATACACACCACAATACAATACAATACAATACACACCACACCACACCACAATACACACCACACCACACCACAATACAATACACACCACACTACACAACAATACAATACAATACACACCACACCACACCACAATACACACCACACCACAATACAATACAATACACACCACACCACAATACAATACAATACAATACACACCACACCACACCACAATACACACCACACCACACCACAATACACACCACAATACAATACAATACAATACACACCACACCACACCACAATACAATACAAAACAATACACACCAAACCACACCACAATACAATACAATACACACCACACCACACCACACCACAATACAATACACACCACACCACAATACAATACACACCACAACACACCACAATACACACCACACCACACCACACCACAATACACACCACACCACAATACAATACAATACAATACACACCACACCACACCACCATACAATACAATACACACCACACCACAATACAATACAATACAATACACACCACACCACACCACAATACACACCACACCACACCACAATACAATACAATACACACCACACAACAATACAATACAATACAATACACACCACACCACAATACACACCACACCACACCACAATACAATACAATACACACCACACCACAATACAATACAATACAATACACACCACACCACACCACAATACACACCACACCACACCACACCATACCACAATACAATACAATACACACCACACCATACCACACCACAATACACACCACACCACAATACAATACACACCACACCATACCACAATACAATACAATACAATACACACCACACCATACCACACCACAATACACACCACACCACAATACAATACACACCACACCACAATACACCACAATACAATACACACCACACCATACCACAATACAATACAATACACACCACACCATACCACACCACAATACACACCACACCACAATACAATACACACCACACCATACCACAATACAATACAATACACACCACACCATACCACACCACAATACACACCACACCACAATACAATACACACCACACCACAACACAATACACACCACACCACACCACACCAAAATACAATACTATACAATACACACCACACCACAATACAATACACACCACACCATACCACAATACAATACAATACACACCACACCATACCACACCACAATACACACCACACCACAATACAATACACACCACACCACAATACACACCACACCACAATACAATACACACCACACCATACAACAATACAATACACACCACACCACAATACAATACACACCACACCACAATACACACCACACCACAATACAATACACACCACACCACACCACACCACAATACACACCACACCACAATACAATACACACCACACCATACCACAATACAATACAATACACACCACACCATACCACACCACAATACACACCACAATACAATACACACCACACCATACCACAATACAATACAATACACACCACACCATACCACACCACAATACACACCACACCACAATACAATACACACCACAACACAATACACACCACACCACACCACACCACACCAAAATACAATACTATACAATACACACCACACCACAATACAATACACACCACACCACACCACACCACAATACAATACACACCACACCACAATACAATACACACCACACCACAATACAATACACACCACAACACAATACAATACAATACACACCACACCACACCACACCACAATACAATACAATACACACCACACCACACCACAATATAATACACACCACACCACAATACAATACACACCACACCACAATACAATACACACCACACCACAACACAATACACACCACACCACACCACAATACAATACACACCACACCACAACACAATACACACCACACCACACCACACCACAATACAATACACACCACACCACAATACAATACACACCACACCACAATACAATACACACCACAACACAATACAATACAATACACACCACACCACACCACAATACAATACACACCACACCACAACACAATACACACCACACCACACCACACCACACCACACCACAATACAATACACACCACACCACACCACACCACAATACAATACACACCACACCACAATACAATACACACCACAACACAATACAATACAATACACACCACACCACAATACAATACAATACACACCACACCACACCACAATACACACCACACCACACCACACCACAATACACACCACACCACAATACAATACACACCACACCATACCACAATACAATACAATACACACCACACCATACCACACCACAATACACACCACACCACAATACAATACACACCACACCATACCACAATACAATACAATACACACCACACCATACCACACCACAATACACACCACACCACAATACAATACACACCACACCACAACACAATACACACCACACCACACCACACCACACCACACCAAAATACAATACTATACAATACACACCACACCACAATACAATACACACCACACCACACCACACCACAATACAATACACACCACACCACAATACAATACACACCACACCACAATACAATACACACCACAACACAATACAATACAATACAATACACACCACACCACACCACACCACAATACAATACAATACACACCACACCACACCACAATATAATACACACCACACCACAATACAATACACACCACACCACAATACAATACACACCACACCACAACACAATACACACCACACCACACCACACCACAATACAATACACACCACAACACAATACACACCACACCACACCACACCACAATACAATACACACCACACCACAATACAATACACACCACACCACAATACAATACACACCACAACACAATACAATACAATACACACCACACCACACCACACCACAATACAATACAATACACACCACACCACACCACAATACAATACACACCACACCACAATACAATACACACCACACCACAACACAATACACACCACACCACACCACACCACACCACAATACAATACACACCACACCACACCACAATACAATACACACCACACCACAATACAATACACACCACACCACAATACAATACACACCACAACACAATACAATACACACCACACCACACCACACCACAATACAATACAATACACACCACACCACACCACACCACACCACAATATAATACACACCACACCACAATACAATATACACCACACCACAACACAATACACACCACACCACACCACAATACAATACACACCACACCACAATACAATACACACCACACCACAACACACACCACACCACAATACAATACACACCACAATACAATACACACCACACCACACCACAATACAATACACACCACACCACAATAAAATACACACCACACCACAACACAATACACACCACAATACAATACACACCACACCACAATACAATACACACCACACCACAATACAATACACACCACACCACAACACAATACACACCACACCACACAAAAATACAATACAATACACACCACACCACACCACACCACAATACAATACACACCACACCAAAATGCAATACACACTACACCAAAATACAATACACACCACAACACAATACACACCACACCACACCACAATACAATAAAATACACACCACACCACACCACAATACAATACACACCACACCACACCACAATACAATACAATACACACCACACCACAATACAATACACACCACACCACAACACAATACACACCACACCATAACACAATACACACCACACCACACCACAATACAATACACACCACACCACAATACAATACACACCACACCACACCACACCACACCACAATACAATACACACCACACCACAATACAATACAATACAATACGCACCACACCACACCACAATACAATACACACCACACCACAATACAATACACACCACACCACAACACAATACACACCACACCACAATACAATACAATACAATACACACCACACCACACCACACCACAATACAATACACACCACACCACAATACAATACACACCACACCACAACACAATACACACCACACCACACCACAATACAATACACCACACCACACCACACCACAATACAATACACACCACACCACAATACAATACAATACAATACACACCACAACACACCACAATACAACACCACACCACACCACAATACAATACACCACACCACACAACAATACAACACCACAATACAATACAATACACACCACACCACACCACACCACAATACAATACACACCACAACACAACACAATACACACCACACCACACCACAATACAATACACACCACAATACAATACACACCACACCACAATACAATACACACCACACCACAATACAATACACACCACACCACAACACAATACACACCACACCACACAAAAATACAATACAATACACACCACACCACACCACACCACAATACAATACACACCACACCAAAATGCAATACACACTACACCAAAATACAATACACACCACACCACAACACAATACACACCACACCACACCACAATACAATAAAATACACACCACACCACACCACAATACAATACACACCACACCACACCACAATACAATACAATACACACCACAATACAATACACACCACACCACAACACAATACACACCACACCATAACACAATACACACCACACCACACCACAATACAATACACACCACACCACAATACAATACACACCACACCACACCACACCACACCACAATACAATACACACCACACCACAATACAATACACACCACAATACAATACAATACAATACGCACCACACCACACCACAATACAATACACACCACACCACAATACAATACACACCACACCACAACACAATACACACCACACCACAATACAATACAATACAATACACACCACACCACACCACAATACAATACACACCACACCACAATACAATACACACCACACCACAACACAATACACACCACACCACACCACAATACAATACACCACACCACACCACACCACAATACAATACACACCACACCACAATACAATACAATACAATACACACCACAACACACCACAATACAACACCACACCACACCACAATACAATACACCACACCACACAACAATACAACACCACAATACAATACAATACACACCACACCACACCACACCACAATACAATACACACCACAACACAACACAATACACACCACACCACACCACAATACAATACACACCACACCACAATACAATACAATACAATACACACCACACCACACCACAATACAACACCACACCACACCACAATACAATACACCACACCACACAACAATACAACACCACAATACAATACAATACACACCACACCACACCACACCACAATACAATACACACCACAACACACCACAATACAACACCACACCACACCACAATACAATACACCACACCACACAACAATACAACACCACAATACAATACAATACAATACACACCACACCACACCACACCACAATACAATACACACCACACCACAACACAATACACACCACACCACACCACAATAAACACCACACCACACCACAATACAATACACCACACCACACAACACAACACAACACAACACAACACAACACAATACCATACAATACAACACAACACAATACAACACAACAGAACACAATACAACACAACACAATACAATACAACACACAACACAATACAACACAACACACAATACACACCACACCACACAACACAACACAACATAACACAACACAATACAACACAACACAACACAATACACACCACACCACACAACACAACACAACACAGCACAACACAACACAACACAACACAATACAACACAACACAACACAATACACACCACACCACACAACACAACACAACACCACACCACACAACACAACACAACACAGCACAACACAACACAATACAATACAAAACAATACAACACAACACAATACAATACAACACAACATAACACAACACAACACAACACAACACAATACAATACAAAACAATACAACACAACACAATACAATACAACACAACATAACACAACACAACACAATACAACACAACACAATACAACACAACACAACACAACACAACACAATACAACACAATACATTACATCACAACACAATACAGTACAATACAACACAATACAATACAATTTAATAGATTACAATACAACATCACACAATACAATACAACACAACAAAATACAACACAACACAACACAACACAACACAACACAATACAATACAACACAACAAAATACAACACAACACAACACAACACAACACAATACAACACACAACAAAATACAACACAATACAATATAATATATATCCCCAACAAGGTATACCCACCAACAGGGTCCATCCCCAACAGGGTCCATCCCAACAGGGTCCACCCCAGCAGGGTCCATCCCCAACAGGGTCCATCCCCAACAGGGTCCATCCCAACAGGGTCCATCCCAACAGGGTCCATCCCAACAGGGTCCACCCCAACAGGGTCCATCCCAACAGGGTCCATCCCCAACAGGGTCCATCCCAACAGGGTCCACCCCAGCAGGGTCCATCCCCAACAGGGTCCATCCCCAACAGGGTCCATCCCAACAGGGTCCATCCCAACAGGGTCCATCCCAACAGGGTCCACCCCAACAGGGTCCATCCCAACAGGGTCCATCCCCAACAGGTTCCATCCCAACAGGGTCCACCCCAACAGGGTCCATCCCAACAGGGTCCATCCCCAACAAGGTATACCCACCAACAGGGTCCATCCCCAACAGGGTCCATCCCAACAGGGTCCACGCCAACAGGGTCCATCCCAACAGGGTCCATCCCCAACAAGGTATACCCACCAACAGGGTCCATCCCAACAGGGTCCATCCCCAACAGGGTTCATCCCCAACAGGGTCCATCCCCAACAGGGTTCATCCCAACAGGGCCCATACCCAACAGGTTCCATCCCCAACCGGGCCCATCCCCAACAGGGTTCATCCCCAACAGGGTCCATCCCCAACAGGGTCCATCCCCAACAGGGTTCATCCCAACAGGGTCCATACCCAACAGGTTCCATCCCCAACAGGGCCCATCCCCAACAGCTTCAATCCCCAACAGGGCCCATCCCAACAGGGCCCATCCCCAACAGGGCCCATCCTCAACAGGTTCAATCCCCAACAGGGCCCAGGCCTCCTAATTGTCCCTAGAATTTCTAAGCAAACAGCTGGAGGCAGGGCTTTCTCCTATAGAGCTCCATTTTTATGGAATGGTCTGCCTACCCATGTGAGAGACGCCAACTCGGTCTCAACCTTTAAGTCTTTACTGAAGACTCATCTCTTCTTATGATTGAGTGTAGTCTGGCCCAGGAGTGGGAAGGTGAACGGAAAGGCTCTGGAGCAACGAACCGCCCTTGCTGTCTCTGCCTGGCCGGTTCCCCTCTTTCCACTGGGATTCTCTGCCTCTAACCCTATTACAGGGACTGAGTCACTGGCTTACTAGGGCTCTTTCATACCGTCCCTAGGAGGGGTGCGTCACTTGAGTGGGTTGAGTCACTAATGTGATCTTCCTGTATGGGTTGGCACCCCCCCCCCCTTGGGTTGTGCCGTGGCGGAGATCTTTGTGGGCTATACTCGGCCTTGTCTCAGGATGGTAAGTTGGTGGTTGAAGATATCCCTCTAGTGGTGTGGGGGCTGTGCTTTGGCAAAGTGGGTGGGGTTATATCCTTCCTGTTTGGCCCTGTCCGGGGGTGTCCTCGGATGGGGCCACAGTGTCACCTGACCCCTCCTGTCTCAGCCTCCAGTATTTATGCTGCAGTAGTTCATGTGTCGGGGGGCTGGGGTCAGTTTGTTATATCTGGAGTACTTCTCCTGTCCTATCCGGTGTCCTGTGTGAATTTAAGTATGCTCTCTCTAATTCTCTCTTTCTTTCTCTCTCTCGGAGGACCTGAGCCCTAGGACCATCTGACATGATGACTCCTTGCTGTCCCCAGTCCACCTGGCCGTGCTGCTGCTCCAGTTTCAACTGTTCTGCCTGTGATTATTATTATTTGACCATGCTGGTTATTTATGAACATTTGAACATCTTGACCATGTTCTGTTATAATCTCCACCCGGCACAGCCAGAAGAGGACTGGCCACCCCACATAGCCTGGTTCCTCTCTAGGTTTCTTCCCTCGCCTTTCTAGGGAGTTTTTCCTAGCCACCGTGCTTCTACACCTGCATTGCTTGCTGTTTGGGGTTTTAGGCTGGGTTTCTGTACAGCACTTTGAGATATCAGCTGATGTACAAAGGGCTATATAAATAAATTTGATTTGATTTGATCCCCAACTGGTTCAATCCCCAAAAGGGCCCATCCCCAACAGGGCCCATCACAATAATTTTTTTGATAATTTTAATTGTTATAAAAACACCAGGAAATCAGTTCCTAGTCATTTTAATGTTTTTAAAATCTGTTCCTAAGTATTCCCACTGATAATAGAGAGACACGTGATTGTATAAAAAAATGTAAGCAAGTTTTGAAATTATTGTTGTTTGATTTGCAGTCTACAAATGATTTGTAATGATGTTTTTTTTGACCCCGTGTGCTCAAGAAAATAATCATCCCTGGGCTGATTCTAGTTGATCCCTGATTCTAGACATATAATCTCTATGCTGCAACCATCTCACCCTCCTGCAATCAACACTTCAGACAACACAACAGTGAGGTGAGAACTTAGGGAGAACGATGTCGGGTATTTCCATTCACGGCTGTTCTGTTCCTAGGTAACGCAGACGAAGAAAATAAATGCTTTTTATAAAAAAAAAGGAAAGCCATTAAAACATAAAGAAGTTGTCTGTGTGTTTTGAAAAGTGGGCTCTGGGAAATCGGCGCTGGGCGCTAGGCGACTAAAGCGGAAACCACCAATCCGATCCACCGATCATTACAGACAAGGTCCATTACCAACAGGGTCTGTTCCTAAGACATTGATACCATCTAGATATATTGTAATCAATACTTCACACAACACAATAATCAGGGTGAGAGTTAAGAGCAGGGAGAAGGATGGTTCAGGTTAACTGCTGATCCCTCTCTAAAGAATAAAGACAAAGTAACAATCCTAGATGGAGCAGACAAAAGACAGGTCACGCAAAGAAAACCTTGAGCCATTTACCCAAACGTGTTTGCAATAGTGTTCTGTGAGTGAACAGCTTGGTGGCGGAAGCCTTAGCTATAGTGTTCTGTGAGTGGACAGCTTGGTGGCTGAAGCCTTAGCTATAGTGCTCTGTGAGTGGACAGCTTGGTGGCCTTAGCTATAGTGTTCTGTGAGTGGGCAGCTTGGTGGCTGAAGCCTTAGCTATAGTGCTCTGTGAGTGGACAGCTTGGTGGCCTTAGCTATAGTGTTCTGTGAGTGGACAGCTTGGTGGCTGAAGCCTTAGCTATAGTGCTCTGTGAGTGGACAGCTTGGTGGCCTTAGCTATAGTGTTCTGTGAGTGGGCAGCTTGGTGGCTGAAGCCTTAGCTATAGTGCTCTGTGAGTGGACAGCTTGGTGGCTGAAGCCTTAGCTATAGTGTTCTGTGAGTGGACAGCTTGGTGGCGGAAGCCTCAGCTACAGTGCTCTGTGAGTGGACAGCTTGGTGGCTGAAGCCTTAGCTATAGTGTTCTGTGAGTGGACAGCTTGGTGGCTGAAGCCTCAGCTATAGTGCTCTGTGAGTGGACAGCTTGGTGGCTGAAGCCTCAGCTATAGTGCTCTGTGAGTGGACAGCTTGGTGGCTGAAGCCTCAGCTATAGTGTTCTGTGAGTGGACAGCTTGGTGGCTGAAGCCTTAGCTATAGTGTTCTGAGAGTGGACAGCTTGGTGGCGGAAGCCTCAGCTATAGTGCTCTGTGAGTGGACAGCTTGGTGGCTGAAGCCTTACCTTAACCCTTAACCCTTACCTTAACCTTTACCTTAACCCTTACCTTAGGCTGACCATCATAACCCAGCATCAGTCAGTCATTAGGAACCATCTGTATAGACCCAGACTGACCATCATCACCCAGCATCAGTCAGTCATTAGGAACCATCTGTATAGACCCAGGCTGACCATCATAACCCAGCATCAGTCAGTCATTAGGAACCATCTGTATAGACCCAGGCTGAACATCATAACCCAGCATCAGTCAGTCATTAGGAACCATCTGTATAGACCCAGGCTGACCATCATAACCCAGCATCAGTCAGTCATTAGGAACCATCTGTATAGACCCAGGCTGACAGTCATAACCCAGCATCAGTCAGTCATTAGGAACCATCTGTATTGACCCAGACTGACCGTCATAACCCAGCATCAGTCAGTCATTAGGAACCATCTGTATAGACCCAGGCTGACAGTCATAACCCAGCATCAGTCAGTCATTAGGAACTATCTGTGTAGACCCAGGCTGACCATCATAACCCAGCATCAGTCAGACATTAGGAACCATCTGTATAGACCCAGGCTGACCATCATAACCCAGCATCAGTCAGTCATTAGGAACCATCTGTATAGACCCAGGCTGACAGTCATAACCCAGCATCAGTCAGTCATTAGGAACCATCTGTTTAGACGCAGGCTGACCATCATAACCCAGCATCAGTCAGTCATTAGGAACCATCTGTATAGACCCAGACTGACCATCATCACCCAGCATTAGTCAGTCATTAGGAACCATCTGTATAGACCCAGACTGACCATCATAACCCAGCATCAGTCAGTCATTAGGAACCATCTGTATAGACCCAGACTGACCATCATCACCCAGCATTAGTCAGTCATTAGGAACCATCTGTATAGACCCAGACTGACCATCATAACCCAGCATCAGTCAGTCATTAGGAACCATCTGTATAGACGCAGGCTGACCATCATAACCCAGCATCAGTCAGTCATTAGGAACCATCTGTATAGACCCAGGCTGACCATCATAACCCAGCATCAGTCAGTCATTAGGAACCATCTGTATAGACCCAGGGTGTGTCACAAACGGCACCCTATTCCCTATTTAATGTAGTGCACTACTTTTGACTAAGGCCCATAAGGCGCTGGTCAAAAGAAGTGCACCTACGTAGAGAATAGGGTGCCGTGTGAGACGCACCCCCAGCATCTCTGAAGGGAGGAAGGTAGCGTTTAAGTGTCTCGGAAAGACACAAACAAACAAACTAACAAAGCCTGTGAGTTCATTCTGTTAGACCTGCTAGAGCGGCAGCATCTCCCAGCAGGCTGTTAGAGCTGAATAGCTGGCTGACCAGAACCTGGCTGTGGGTTCACCCTGTTAGACCGGTTAGAGCTATCCAGCTGACTGACCAGAACCTGGCTGTGGGTTCACCCTGTTAGATCTGTTAGAGCTATCCAGCTGGCTGACCAGAACCTGGCTGTGGGTTCATTCTGTTAGACCTGTTAGAGCTATCCAGCTGGCTGACCAGAACCTGGCTGTGGGTTCACCCTGTTAAATCTGTTAGAGTGGCAGCATCTCCCAGCAGGCTGTTAGAGCTATCCAGCTGGCTACTCCCAAATGTCACCCTATATAGTGCACTACGTTTCACCAGAGCATGGACAACACTAGTGCACTATAAAAGGGAATAGGCTGCCGTTTTGGATCACGCCCGCTGTCAGAAAGCTCCAGGGTCTCAAGTGGCTCGTTAACATCACTAAAGAGGACCGGAGGAGAATTAGATGCCTCTAAGTGCTGGGAACCAGGCATCACAGCAACACAGGTCATGTTGGAAACCTGAACAGCAGAGTGTCACTATCTGGATAGAAACTGAGCTAATGACGTTGTCTGTTTGGGTGAGACAGGATAGAATAGGATGAGATGCGATGTCACAAAGGGGGGGAAATTGTCTTAGACGCACAGTACTGCTGTAAACAAAATAGACACCTTCAAACATATATATATATATTTTTTAACCTTTATTTAAGTAGGCAAGAACAAATTCTTGTTTACAATGACGGCCTACCGGGGAACAGTGGGTTAACTGCCTTGTTCAGGGGGCAGAACGACAGGTTTTTTACCTTGTCAGCTCTGAGATTCAATCCAGCAACCTTTTCTGTTACTAGTCCAACGCTCTAACCACTAGGCTACCTGCTGGTTACTGGTCCAACGCTCTAACCACTAGGCTACCTGCTGGTTACTGGTCCAACGCTCTAACCACTAGGCTACCTGCTGGTTACTGGTCCAATGCTCTAACCACTAGGCTCCCTGCTGGTTACTGGTCCAATGCTCTAACCACTAGGCTACCTGCTGGTTACTGGTCCAACACTCTAACCACTAGACTACCTGCTGGTTACTAGTCCAACACTCTAACCACTAGTCTACCTGCTGGTTACTATTCTAACACTCTAACCACTAGACTACCTGCTGGTTACTAGTCCAACACTCTAACCACTAGGCTACCTGCTGGTTACTGGTCCAACGCTCTAACCACTAGGCTACCTGCTGGTTACTGGTCCAACGCTCTAACCACTAGGCTACCTGCTGGTTACTGGTCCAACGCTCTAACCACTAGACTACCTGCTGGTTACTAGTCCAACACTCTAACCACTAGGCTACCAAGCTAAAGCTAGCTACCAAGCTAAAGCTAGCCACCGAGCTAAAGCTAGGTACCGAGCTAAAGCTAGCTACCGAGCTTAAGCTAGCTACCGAGCTAAAGCTAGCTACCAAGCTTAAGCTAGCTACCAAGCTAAAGCTAGCTACCAAGCTAAAGCCAATTACCAAGCTAAAGCTTGCTACCAAGCTAAAACTTGCTACCACAGAAGTTGATAATAACATCTGTATCAAAGATATTTGCAAAAAAAATGGATCCTGCTCGTTTGGTGGTGCTTGGGCTTGAACGCGCAGAAACATTTATAAATTTGAGGCGTCAAATATTGTTATTTGACGTGTATCTTTTCGACACGCAACGACCCAAACGACGTTCCATACCTTAAGGTTTGACATGTGCCCCTACCCTCCAGTAACTTAGATAAAGACCTATATTCACAAAGGAAGGACTGGTTTGTCATGTCCCCCTACCCTCTAGTAACTGAGATATGGTCCTGTATTCACAAAGGATGAACTAATGAACTCCAACTCCTAGAGTTGTGTTTTTTTAAATCATAATGAATATGAGTGGAAGACCTGATCCTAGATCAGCATTTCTTACTCTGAGACGCTTTGTGATGAGTGGCCCTGGGACCAAACTAAAAATAACATGGGAAGACCACAGCTGCAGATATATACAACTACTGGGTTACGTGTCATGGTCGCAGTACCACCTTATCTTGGAAAAATGCTGCTTATGGAAAACAAGGAATTGAGCCAAACACTTCTCAATGAGAAATGAACATAATGATCTACCATTGGCCTCTCTGCCAACTCTCCTGGCGCAGCGGTCTAAGGCACTGCATCTCAGGGCTAGAGGCGTCACTACAGACCCTGGTTCTATCTCAGTGCTGTATCACAGCGGTCTAAGGCACTGCATCTCAGGGCTAGAGGCGTCACTACAGACCCTGGTTCTATCCCAGGCTGTATCACAGCGGTCTAAGGTACTGCATCTCAGGGCTAGAGGCGTCACTACAGACCCTGGTTCTATTCCAGGCTGTATCACAGCGGTCTAAGGCACTGCATCTCAGGGCTAGAGGCGTCACTACAGACCCTGGTTCTATTCCAGGCTGTATCACAGCGGTCTAAGGCACTGCATCTCAGGGCTAGAGGAGTCACTACAGACCCTGGTTCTATCTCAGTGCTGTATCACAGCGGTCTAAGGCACTGCATCTCAGGGCTAGAGGCGTCACTACAGACCCTGGTTCTATCCCAGGCTGTATCACAGCGGTCTAAGGCACTGCATCTCAGTGCTAGAGGTGTCACTACAGACCCTGGTTCTATCCCAGGCTGTATCACAGTGGTCTAAGGTACTACAGACCCTGGTTCAATCCCGGGCTGTATCACAGTGGTCTAAGGTACTGCATCTCAGGGCTAGAGGCGTCACTACAGACCCTGGTTCCATTCCAGGCTGTATCACAACCGGCCGTGATTGGGAGACCCATAGGGGGGCTCAGAATTGGTCCAGCGCCGTCCTGGTTTAGTCGGGGTAGTCCGTCATTGTAAATAAGAATTTGTTCTTAGCTAACTTGCCTAGTGAAATAAAGGTTCAATAAAAATGTATAAATAAATTAAATAAATGCACATGATGTCACATATCCTGTCCTATACTGTAGGTCAACGGTATAGAGAGGTCATAGGTTAATCAGTACATGTCCTGTAGGGCACTGTACTGCACATCATGTCACATATCCTGTCCTATACTGTAGGTCAAGGGTGTAGAGAGGTCAACAATGCACCTTACTGACTCTGCCCTGGATTACAGACCTCTGTGTAACAGTATAACTTCAGTCCGTCCCCTCGCCGGGCTCGAACCAGGGACCCTCTGCACACATCAACAACGGACACCCACGAAGCATCGTTACCCATCGCTCCACAAAAGCCGTGGCCCTTGCAGAGCAAAGGGAACCGCTACTTCAAGGTCTCAGAGCAGGTGACGTCACAGATCGAAACGCTATTAGCGCGCACCACCGCTAACTAGCTAGCCGTTTCACATTGATTACACTAGCTAGCAACACTGCTAACTAGCTAGCCGTTTCACATTGGTTACACTAGCTAGCACCACCGCTAACTAGCTAGCCGTTTCACATTGATTACACTAGCTAGCACCACCGCTAACTAGCTAGCCGTTTCACATTGATTACACTAGCTAGCACCACCGCTAACTAGCTAGCCATTTCACATTGGTTACACTAGCTAGCACCACCGCTAACTAGCTAGCCGTTTCACATTGATTACACTAGCTAGCACCACCGCTAACTAGCTAGCCGTTTCACATTGATTACACTAGCTAGCAACACTGCTAACTAGCTAGCCGTTTCACATTGGTTACACTAGCTAGCACCACCGCTAACTAGCTAGCCGTTTCACATTGATTACACTAGCTAGCACCACTGCTAACTAGCTAGCCGTTTCACATCGGTTACACTAGCTAGCACCACCGCTAACTAGCTAGCCGTTTCACATCGGTTACACTAGCTAGCACCACCGCTAACTAGCTAGCCATTTCACATTGGTTACACTAGCTAGCACCACCGCTAACTAGCTAGCCATTTCACATCGGTTACATCTGCCTGCACTTGACCCTGTCTTTTGCCTGCCCCTTTCTGTTTGGTCAATAAACTTCTGTGATTCTAGCTGTGGGTCTTATCCTGAGTTCTGATGTATAAGGTGTGGGCTCTGGTCAACAGTAGTGCACTATATAGGGAATAGGGTGCCATAGGGCTCTGGTCTAAAGTAGTGAACTATATAGGGAATAGGGTGCCATGGGGTTCTGGTCTAAAGTAGTGCACTATATAGGGAATAGGGTGCCATGGGGTTCTGGTCTAAAGTAGTGCACTATATAGGGAATAGGGTGCCATTTGGGACTCAAATGTCAACTGGTTTCATTCTATTGCAGATTGTAATATGATAACTGTGGTTTATAGCTGCTGTTGATGGGTACTTGCTTGCTCTCAGGGCGATGATGATGAGTGATGGGAGGAGTAGGTTGCTCTGCACTGGCTGATGTGACGTGACCTTGTCATCGTAGCTAACGAACATGTACCGCAAACACATGCTGTAAACACAACACATAGCTGATCTAGTTTATAGCTGGATGTTGCTGGGCCCAACACATAGCTGATCTAGTTTATAGCTGGATGTTGCTGGGCCCAACACATAGCTGATCTAGTTTATAGCTGGATGTTGCTGGGCCCAACACATAGCTGATCTAGTTTATAGCTGGATGTTGCTGGGCCCAACACATAGCTGATCTAGTTTATAGCTGGATGTTGCTGGGCCCAACACATAGCTGATCTAGTTTATAGCTGGATGTTGCTGGGCCCAACACATAGCTGATCTAGTTTATAGCTGGATGTTGCTGGGCCCAACACATAGCTGATCTAGTTTATAGCTGGATGTTGCTGGGCCCAACACATAGCTGATCTAGTTTATAGCTGGATGTTGCTGGGCCGAACACATAGCTGATCTAGTTTATAGCTGGATGTTGCTGGGCCCAACACATAGCTGATCTAGTTTATAGCTGGATGTTGCTGGGCCCAACACATAGCTGATCTAGTTTATAGCTGGATGTTGCTGGGCCGAACACATAGCTGATCTAGTTTATAGCTGGATGTTGCTGGGCCCAACACATAGCTGATCTAGTTTATAGCTGGATGTTGCTGGGCCCAACACATAGCTGATCTAGTTTATAGCTGGATGTTGCTGGGCCAAACACATACAGCAAACACAACATGTGCAGATCAAAACACCACCGACAGACAAAACAGCACCAAACACATACTGATATACAACACATGATAGAGACAGTCAAAACACCTTGCAGAGAACCTTTCAAACCTGAAATACAACAGTGCATGCTGGGAATGTATTTATTTTTGTTGTTCTTTTTTTCTTTCCTCTACGTGTGTAAAAGTGACCTGCGGTGTGTAAATATATTGAGGTGTATGGTGACCTGCAGTGTGTAAATATATTGAGGTGTATGGTGACCTGCAGTGTGTAAATATATTGAGGTCTATGGTGACCTGCAGTGTGTAAATATATTGAGGTGTATGGTGACCTGCAGTGTGTAAATATATTGAGGTGTATGGTGACCTGCAGTGTGTAAATATATTGAGGTGTATGGTGACCTGCAGTGTGTAAATATATTGAGGTGTATGGTGACCTGCAGTGTGTAAATATATTGAGGTGTATGGTGACCTGCAGTGTGTAAATATATTGAGGTGTATGGTGACCTGCGGTGTGTAAATATATTGAGGTGTATGGTGACCTGCAGTGTAAATATATTGAGGTGTATGGTGACCTGCAGTGTGTAAATATATTGACGTCTATGGTGACCTGCAGTGTGTAAATATATTGAGGTGTATGGTGACCTGCAGTGTGTAAATATATTGAGGTGTATGGTGACCTGCGGTGTGTAAATATATTGAGGTGTATGGTGACCTGCAGTGTGTAAATATATTGACGTCTATGGTGACCTGCAGTGTGTAAATATATTGAGGTGTATGGTGACCTGCAGTGTGTAAATATATTGAGGTGTATGGTGACCTGCAGTGTGTAAATATATTGAGGTGTATGGTGACCTGCGGTGTGTAAATATATTGAGGTGTATGGTGACCTGCAGTGTGTACATATATTGAGGTGTATGGTGACCTGCGGTGTGTAAATATATTGAGGTGTATGGTGACCTGCAGTGTGTATTGAGGTCTATGGTGACCTGCTGTGTGTAAATATATTGAGGTGGAAGGTGACCTGTAGTGTGTAAATATATTGAGGTGGAAGGTGACCTGTAGTGTGTAAATATATTGAGGTGTATGGTGACCTGCAGTGTGTAAATATATTGAGGTCTATGGTGACCTGCAGTGTGTAAATATATTGAGGTCTATGGTGACCTGCAGTGTGTAAATATATTGAGGTGTATGGTGACCTGCAGTGTGTAAATATATTGAGGTGTATGGTGACCTGCAGTGTGTAAATATATTGAGGTGTATGGTGACCTGCGGTGTGTAAATATATTGAGGTGTATGGTGACCTGCAGTGTGTAAATATATTGAGGTGTATGGTGACCTGCGGTGTGTAAATATGTTGAGGTGTATGGTGACCTGCAGTGTGTATTGAGGTCTATGGTGACCTGGTGTGTGTAAATATATTGAGGTGGAAGGTGACCTGTAGTGTGTAAATATATTGAGGTGGAAGGTGACCTGTAGTGTGTAAATATATTGAGGTGTATGGTGACCTGCAGTGTGTAAATATATTGAGGTGTATGGTGACCTGCAGTGTGTAAATATATTGAGGTCTATGGTGACCTGCAGTGTGTAAATATATTGAGGTCTATGGTGACCTGTAGTGTGTAAATATATTGAGGTGTATGGTGACCTGCAGTGTGTAAATATATTGAGGTCTATGGTGACCTGTAGTATGTAAATATATTGAGGTGTATGGTGACCTGTAGTGTGTAAATATATTGAGGTGTATGGTGACCTGCAGTGTGTAAATATATTGAGGTGTATGGTGACCTGCAGTGCAGTGTGTAAATATATTGAGGTGTATGGTGACCTGCAGTGTGTAAATATATTGAGGTGTATGGTGACCTGCAGTGTGTAAATATATTGAGGTGTATGGTGACCTGCGGTGTGTAAATATATTGAGGTGTATGGTGACCTGCAGTGTAAATATATTGAGGTGTATGGTGACCTGCAGTGTAAATATATTGAGGTGTATGGTGACCTGCAGTGTGTAAATATATTGACGTCTATGGTGACCTGCAGTGTGTAAATATATTGAGGTGTATGGTGACCTGCAGTGTGTAAATATATTGAAGTGTATGGTGACCTGCAGTGTGTAAATATATTGAGGTGTATGGTGACCTGCGGTGTGTAAATATATTGAGGTGTATGGTGACCTGCAGTGTAAATATATTGAGGTGTATGGTGACCTGCAGTGTGTAAATATATTGACGTCTATGGTGACCTGCAGTGTGTAAATATATTGAGGTGTATGGTGACCTGCAGTGTGTAAATATAT
This sequence comes from Oncorhynchus mykiss, assembly GCF_013265735.2. Classification (NCBI taxonomy): domain Eukaryota; kingdom Metazoa; phylum Chordata; class Actinopteri; order Salmoniformes; family Salmonidae; genus Oncorhynchus; species Oncorhynchus mykiss. The sequence continues at coordinate 98,742,911 of NC_048570.1, read as the reverse complement.
TGAGGTGTATGGTGACCTGAGGTGTGTAAATATATTGAGGTGTATGGTGACCTGCAGTGTGTAAATATATTGACGTCTATGGTGACCTGCAGTGTGTAAATATATTGAGGTGTATGGTGACCTGCAGTGTGTAAATATATTGAGGTGTATGGTGACCTGCAGTGTGTAAATATATTGAGGTGTATGGTGACCTGCAGTGTGTAAATATATTGAGGTCTATGGTGACCTGCAGTGTGTACATATATTGAGGTGTATGGTGACCTGCGGTGTGTAAATATATTGAGGTGTATGGTGACCTGCAGTGTGTATTGAGGTCTATGGTGACCTGCTGTGTGTAAATATATTGAGGTGGAAGGTGACCTGTAGTGTGTAAATATATTGAGGTGGAAGGTGACCTGTAGTGTGTAAATATATTGAGGTGTATGGTGACCTGCAGTGTGTAAATATATTGAGGTCTATGGTGACCTGCAGTGTGTAAATATATTGAGGTCTATGGTGACCTGCAGTGTGTAAATATATTGAGGTGTATGGTGACCTGCAGTGTGTAAATATATTGAGGTGTATGGTGACCTGCAGTGTGTAAATATATTGAGGTGTATGGTGACCTGCGGTGTGTAAATATATTGAGGTGTATGGTGACCTGCAGTGTGTAAATATATTGAGGTGTATGGTGACCTGCGGTGTGTAAATATATTGAGGTGTATGGTGACCTGCAGTGTGTATTGAGGTCTATGGTGACCTGGTGTGTGTAAATATATTGAGGTGGAAGGTGACCTGTAGTGTGTAAATATATTGAGGTGGAAGGTGACCTGTAGTGTGTAAATATATTGAGGTGTATGGTGACCTGCAGTGTGTAAATATATTGAGGTGTATGGTGACCTGCAGTGTGTAAATATATTGAGGTCTATGGTGACCTGCAGTGTGTAAATATATTGAGGTCTATGGTGACCTGTAGTGTGTAAATATATTGAGGTGTATGGTGACCTGCAGTGTGTAAATATATTGAGGTCTATGGTGACCTGTAGTATGTAAATATATTGAGGTGTATGGTGACCTGTAGTGTGTAAATATATTGAGGTGTATGGTGACCTGCAGTGTGTAAATATATTGAGGTGTATGGTGACCTGCAGTGTGTAAATATATTGAGGTGTATGGTGACCTGCAGTGCAGTGTGTAAATATATTGAGGTGTATGGTGACCTGCAGTGTGTAAATATATTGAGGTGTATGGTGACCTGCAGTGTGTAAATATATTGAGGTGTATGGTGACCTGCGGTGTGTAAATATATTGAGGTGTATGGTGACCTGCAGTGTAAATATATTGAGGTGTATGGTGACCTGCAGTGTAAATATATTGAGGTGTATGGTGACCTGCAGTGTGTAAATATATTGACGTCTATGGTGACCTGCAGTGTGTAAATATATTGAGGTGTATGGTGACCTGCAGTGTGTAAATATATTGAAGTGTATGGTGACCTGCAGTGTGTAAATATATTGAGGTGTATGGTGACCTGCGGTGTGTAAATATATTGAGGTGTATGGTGACCTGCAGTGTAAATATATTGAGGTGTATGGTGACCTGCAGTGTGTAAATATATTGACGTCTATGGTGACCTGCAGTGTGTAAATATATTGAGGTGTATGGTGACCTGCAGTGTGTAAATATATTGAGGTGTATGGTGACCTGCGGTGTGTAAATATATTGAGGTGTATGGTGACCTGCAGTGTGTAAATATATTGACGTCTATGGTGACCTGCAGTGTGTAAATATATTGAGGTGTATGGTGACCTGCAGTGTGTAAATATATTGAGGTGTATGGTGACCTGCAGTGTGTAAATATATTGAGGTGTATGGTGACCTGCGGTGTGTAAATATATTGAGGTGTATGGTGACCTGCAGTGTGTAAATATATTGAGGTGTATGGTGACCTGCGGTGTGTAAATATATTGAGGTGTATGGTGACCTGCAGTGTGTATTGAGGTCTATGGTGACCTGCTGTGTGTAAATATATTGAGGTGGAAGGTGACCTGTAGTGTGTAAATATATTGAGGTGGAAGGTGACCTGTAGTGTGTAAATATATTGAGGTGTATGGTGACCTGCAGTGTGTAAATATATTGAGGTCTATGGTGACCTGCAGTGTGTAAATATATTGAGGTCTATGGTGACCTGCAGTGTGTAAATATATTGAGGTGTATGGTGACCTGCAGTGTGTAAATATATTGAGGTGTATGGTGACCTGCAGTGTGTAAATATATTGAGGTGTATGGTGACCTGCGGTGTGTAAATATATTGAGGTGTATGGTGACCTGCAGTGTGTAAATATATTGAGGTGTATGGTGACCTGCGGTGTGTAAATATATTGAGGTGTATGGTGACCTGCAGTGTGTATTGAGGTCTATGGTGACCTGGTGTGTGTAAATATATTGAGGTGGAAGGTGACCTGTAGTGTGTAAATATATTGAGGTGGAAGGTGACCTGTAGTGTGTAAATATATTGAGGTGTATGGTGAGCTGCAGTGTGTAAATATATTGAGGTGTATGGTGACCTTCAGTGTGTAAATATATTGAGGTCTATGGTGACCTGCAGTGTGTAAATATATTGAGGTCTATGGTGACCTGTAGTGTGTAAATATATTGAGGTGTATGGTGACCTGCAGTGTGTAAATATATTGAGGTCTGGTGACCTGTAGTGTGTAAATATATTGAGGTGTATGGTGACCTGCAGTGTGTAAATATATTGAGGTGTATGGTGACCTGCAGTGTGTAAATATATTGAGGTGGAAGGTGACCTGCAGTGTGTAAATATATTGAGGTCTATGGTGACCTGCAGTGTGTAAATATATTGAGGTGTATGGTGACCTGCAGTGTGTAAATATATTGAGGTGTATGGTGACCTGCGGTGTGTAAATATATTGAGGTGTATGGTGACCTGCAGTGTGTAAATATATTGACGTCTATGGTGACCTGCAGTGTGTAAATATATTGAGGTGTATGGTGACCTGCAGTGTGTAAATATATTGAGGTGTATGGTGACCTGCAGTGTGTAAATATATTGAGGTGTATGGTGACCTGCGGTGTGTAAATATATTGAGGTGTATGGTGACCTGCGGTGTGTAAATATATTGAGGTGTATGGTGACCTGCAGTGTGTATTGAGGTCTATGGTGACCTGCTGTGTGTAAATATATTGAGGTGGAAGGTGACCTGTAGTGTGTAAATATATTGAGGTGGAAGGTGACCTGTAGTGTGTAAATATATTGAGGTGTATGGTGACCTGCAGTGTGTAAATATATTGAGGTGTATGGTGACCTTCAGTGTGTAAATATATTGAGGTCTATGGTGACCTGCAGTGTGTAAATATATTGAGGTCTATGGTGACCTGTAGTGTGTAAATATATTGAGGTGTATGGTGACCTGCAGTGTGTAAATATATTGAGGTCTGGTGACCTGTAGTGTGTAAATATATTGAGGTGTATGGTGACCTGCAGTGTGTAAATATATTGAGGTGTATGGTGACCTGCAGTGTGTAAATATATTGAGGTGGAAGGTGACCTGCAGTGTGTAAATATATTGAGGTCTATGGTGACCTGCAGTGTGTAAATATATTGAGGTGTATGGTGACCTGCAGTGTGTAAATATATTGACGTCTATGGTGACCTGCAGTGTGTAAATATATTGAGGTGTATGGTGACCTGCAGTGTGTAAATATATTGAGGTGTATGGTGACCTGCAGTGTGTAAATATATTGAGGTGTATGGTGACCTGCGGTGTGTAAATATATTGAGGTGTATGGTGACCTGCAGTGTGTAAATATATTGAGGTGTATGGTGACCTGCGGTGTGTAAATATATTGAGGTGTATGGTGACCTGCAGTGTGTATTGAGGTCTATGGTGACCTGCTGTGTGTAAATATATTGAGGTGGAAGGTGACCTGTAGTGTGTAAATATATTGAGGTGGAAGGTGACCTGTAGTGTGTAAATATATTGAGGTGTATGGTGACCTGCAGTGTGTAAATATATTGAGGTCTATGGTGACCTGCAGTGTGTAAATATATTGAGGTCTATGGTGACCTGCAGTGTGTAAATATATTGAGGTGTATGGTGACCTGCAGTGTGTAAATATATTGAGGTGTATGGTGACCTGCAGTGTGTAAATATATTGAGGTGTATGGTGACCTGCGGTGTGTAAATATATTGAGGTGTATGGTGACCTGCAGTGTGTAAATATATTGAGGTGTATGGTGACCTGCGGTGTGTAAATATATTGAGGTGTATGGTGACCTGCAGTGTGTATTGAGGTCTATGGTGACCTGGTGTGTGTAAATATATTGAGGTGGAAGGTGACCTGTAGTGTGTAAATATATTGAGGTGGAAGGTGACCTGTAGTGTGTAAATATATTGAGGTGTATGGTGACCTGCAGTGTGTAAATATATTGAGGTGTATGGTGACCTTCAGTGTGTAAATATATTGAGGTCTATGGTGACCTGCAGTGTGTAAATATATTGAGGTCTATGGTGACCTGTAGTGTGTAAATATATTGAGGTGTATGGTGACCTGCAGTGTGTAAATATATTGAGGTCTGGTGACCTGTAGTGTGTAAATATATTGAGGTGTATGGTGACCTGCAGTGTGTAAATATATTGAGGTGTATGGTGACCTGCAGTGTGTAAATATATTGAGGTGGAAGGTGACCTGCAGTGTGTAAATATATTGAGGTCTATGGTGACCTGCAGTGTGTAAATATATTGAGGTGTATGGTGACCTGCAGTGTGTAAATATATTGAGGTGTATGGTGACCTGCGGTGTGTAAATATATTGAGGTGTATGGTGACCTGCAGTGTGTAAATATATTGACGTCTATGGTGACCTGCAGTGTGTAAATATATTGAGGTGTATGGTGACCTGCAGTGTGTAAATATATTGAGGTGTATGGTGACCTGCAGTGTGTAAATATATTGAGGTGTATGGTGACCTGCGGTGTGTAAATATATTGAGGTGTATGGTGACCTGCGGTGTGTAAATATATTGAGGTGTATGGTGACCTGCAGTGTGTAAATATATTGAGGTGTATGGTGACCTGCGGTGTGTAAATATATTGAGGTGTATGGTGACCTGCAGTGTGTATTGAGGTCTATGGTGACCTGCTGTGTGTAAATATATTGAGGTGGAAGGTGACCTGTAGTGTGTAAATATATTGAGGTGGAAGGTGACCTGTAGTGTGTAAATATATTGAGGTGTATGGTGACCTGCAGTGTGTAAATATATTGAGGTCTATGGTGACCTGCAGTGTGTAAATATATTGAGGTCTATGGTGACCTGCAGTGTGTAAATATATTGAGGTGTATGGTGACCTGCAGTGTGTAAATATATTGAGGTGTATGGTGACCTGCAGTGTGTAAATATATTGAGGTGTATGGTGACCTGCGGTGTGTAAATATATTGAGGTGTATGGTGACCTGCAGTGTGTAAATATATTGAGGTGTATGGTGACCTGCGGTGTGTAAATATATTGAGGTGTATGGTGACCTGCAGTGTGTATTGAGGTCTATGGTGACCTGGTGTGTGTAAATATATTGAGGTGGAAGGTGACCTGTAGTGTGTAAATATATTGAGGTGGAAGGTGACCTGTAGTGTGTAAATATATTGAGGTGTATGGTGACCTGCAGTGTGTAAATATATTGAGGTGTATGGTGACCTTCAGTGTGTAAATATATTGAGGTCTATGGTGACCTGCAGTGTGTAAATATATTGAGGTCTATGGTGACCTGTAGTGTGTAAATATATTGAGGTGTATGGTGACCTGCAGTGTGTAAATATATTGAGGTCTATGGTGACCTGTAGTGTGTAAATATATTGAGGTGTATGGTGACCTGCAGTGTGTAAATATATTGAGGTGTATGGTGACCTGCAGTGTGTAAATATATTGAGGTGGAAGGTGACCTGCAGTGTGTAAATATATTGAGGTCTATGGTGACCTGCAGTGTGTAAATATATTGAGGTGTATGGTGACCTGCAGTGTGTAAATATATTGAGGTGTATGGTGACCTGCGGTGTGTAAATATATTGAGGTGTATGGTGACCTGCAGTGTGTAAATATATTGACGTCTATGGTGACCTGCAGTGTGTAAATATATTGAGGTGTATGGTGACCTGCAGTGTGTAAATATATTGAGGTGTATGGTGACCTGCAGTGTGTAAATATATTGAGGTGTATGGTGACCTGCGGTGTGTAAATATATTGAGGTGTATGGTGACCTGCAGTGTGTAAATATATTGAGGTGTATGGTGACCTGCGGTGTGTAAATATATTGAGGTGTATGGTGACCTGCAGTGTGTATTGAGGTCTATGGTGACCTGCTGTGTGTAAATATATTGAGGTGGAAGGTGACCTGTAGTGTGTAAATATATTGAGGTGGAAGGTGACCTGTAGTGTGTAAATATATTGAGGTGTATGGTGACCTGCAGTGTGTAAATATATTGAGGTGTATGGTGACCTGCAGTGTGTAAATATATTGAGGTCTATGGTGACCTGCAGTGTGTAAATATATTGAGGTGTATGGTGACCTGCAGTGTGTAAATATATTGAGGTGTATGGTGACCTGCAGTGTGTAAATATATTGAGGTGTATGGTGACCTGCGGTGTGTAAATATATTGAGGTGTATGGTGACCTGCAGTGTGTAAATATATTGAGGTGTATGGTGACCTGCGGTGTGTAAATATATTGAGGTGTATGGTGACCTGCAGTGTGTATTGAGGTCTATGGTGACCTGGTGTGTGTAAATATATTGAGGTGGAAGGTGACCTGTAGTGTGTAAATATATTGAGGTGGAAGGTGACCTGTAGTGTGTAAATATATTGAGGTGTATGGTGACCTGCAGTGTGTAAATATATTGAGGTGTATGGTGACCTTCAGTGTGTAAATATATTGAGGTCTATGGTGACCTGCAGTGTGTAAATATATTGAGGTCTATGGTGACCTGTAGTGTGTAAATATATTGAGGTGTATGGTGACCTGCAGTGTGTAAATATATTGAGGTCTATGGTGACCTGTAGTATGTAAATATATTGAGGTGTATGGTGACCTGCAGTGTGTAAATATATTGAGATGTATGGTGACCTGCAGTGTGTAAATATATTGAGGTGGAAGGTGACCTGCAGTGTGTAAATATATTGAGGTCTATGGTGACCTGCAGTGTGTAAATATATTGAGGTGGAAGGTGACCTGCAGTGTGTAAATATATTGAGGTGGAAGGTGACCTGTAGTGTGTAAATATATTGAGGTGGAAGGTGACCAGCAGCGTGTAAATATATTGAGGTGTATGGTGACCTGCAGTGTGTAAATATATTGAGGTGGAAGGTGACCTGCGGTGTGTAAATATAATGAGGTTGGCGCCCCCCCCCCCCCCCCCCCCCCCCCCCCCCCCCCCCCCCCCCCCCCCCCTTGGGTTGTGCTGTGGCAGAGATCTTTGTGGGCTATACTCGGCCTTGTCTCAGGATGGTAAGTTGGTGGTTGAAGATATCCCTCTAGTGGTGTGGGGGCTGTGCTTTGGAAAAGTGGGTGGCGTCATATCCTTCCTGTTTGGCCCTGTCCAGGGGTATCATCGGATGGGGCCACAGTGTCTCCTGACCCCTTCTGTCTCAGCCTCCAGTATTTATGCTGCAGTAGTTTATGTGTCGGGGGGCTAGGGTCAGTTTGTTATATCTGGAGAAATTCTCCTGTCTTATCCGGTGTCCTGTGTGAATTTAAGTATGCTCTCTCTAATCCTCTCTTTCTTTCTCTCTCTCGGAGGACCTGAGCCCTTGGACCATGCCTCAGGACTACCTGGCATGATGAATCCTTGCTGACCCCAGTCCACCTGGCCGTGCTGCTGCTTCAGTTTCTACTGTTCTGCCTGCGGCGATGGAACCCTGACCTGGTCACCGGACGTGCTACCTGTCCCAGATCTATTATTTGACCATGCTGGTCAGTTATGAACATTTGAACATCTTGGCCATGTTCTGTTATAATCTCCACCCGGCACAGCCAGAAGAAGACTGGCCACCCCTCATAGCCTGGTTCCTCTCTAGGTTTCTTCCTAGGTTTAGGCCTTTCTAGGGAGTTTTTCCTAGCCAACGTGCTTCAACACCTGCATTGCTTGCTGTTTGGGGTTTTAGTCTGGGTTTCTGTACAGCACTTTGAGATATCAGCTGATGTACGAAGGGCTTTATAAATACATTTGATTTGATTTGATTTGGAAAGTGACCTGCAGTGTGTAAATATATTGAGGTGGAAGGTGACCCGCAGTGTGTAAATATATTGAGGTGGAAGGTGACCTGCAGTGTGTAAATATATTGAGGTGGAAGGTGACCTGCAGTGTGTAAATATATTGAGGTGGAAGGTGACCTGTAGTGTAAATATATTGAGGTGGAAGGTGACCTGTAGTGTAAATATATTGAGGTGGAAGGTGACCTGTAGTGTAAATATATTGAGGTGGAAGGTGACCTGCAGTGTAAATATATTGAGGTGGAAGGTGACCTGTAGTGTAAATATATTGAGGTGGAAGGTGACCCGCAGTGTAAATATATTGAGGTGGAAGGTGACCTGTAGAGTAAATATATTGAGGTGGAAGGTGACCTGCAGTGTGTAAATATATTGAGGTGGAAGGTGACCTGTAGTGTAAATATATTGAGGTGGAAGGTGACCTGCAGTGTGTAAATATATTGAGGTGGAAGGTGACCCGCAGTGTAAATATATTGAGGTGTATGGTGACCTGCGGTGTGTAAATATATTGAGGTGTATGGTGACCTGCAGTGTAAATATATTGAGGTGTATGGTGACCTGCAGTGTGTAAATATATTGACGTCTATGGTGACCTGCAGTGTGTAAATATATTGAGGTGTATGGTGACCTGCAGTGTGTAAATATATTGAGGTGTATGGTGACCTGCGGTGTGTAAATATATTGAGGTGTATGGTGACCTGTAGTGTGTAAATATATTGACGTCTATGGTGACCTGCAGTGTGTAAATATATTGAGGTGTATGGTGACCTGCAGTGTGTAAATATATTGAGGTTTATGGTGACCTGCGGTGTGTAAATATATTGAGGTGTATGGTGACCTGCAGTGTGTAAATATATTGAGGTGTATGGTGACCTGCGGTGTGTAAATATATTGAGGTGTATGGTGACCTGCAGTGTGTATTGAGGTCTATGGTGACCTGCTGTGTGTAAATATATTGAGGTGGAAGGTGACCTGTAGTGTGTAAATATATTGAGGTGGAAGGTGACCTGTAGTGTGTAAATATATTGAGGTGTATGGTGACCTGCAGTGTGTAAATATATTGAGGTCTATGGTGACCTGCAGTGTGTAAATATATTGAGGTCTATGGTGACCTGCAGTGTGTAAATATATTGAGGTGTATGGTGACCTGCAGTGTGTAAATATATTGAGGTGTATGGTGACCTGCAGTGTGTAAATATATTGAGGTGTATGGTGACCTGCGGTGTGTAAATATATTGAGGTGTATGGTGACCTGCAGTGTGTAAATATATTGAGGTGTATGGTGACCTGCGGTGTGTAAATATATTGAGGTGTATGGTGACCTGCAGTGTGTATTGAGGTCTATGGTGACCTGCTGTGTGTAAATATATTGAGGTGGAAGGTGACCTGTAGTGTGTAAATATATTGAGGTGGAAGGTGACCTGTAGTGTGTAAATATATTGAGGTGTATGGTGACCTGCAGTGTGTAAATATATTGAGGTGTATGGTGACCTGCAGTGTGTAAATATATTGAGGTCTATGGTGACCTGCAGTGTGTAAATATATCGAGGTCTATGGTGACCTGTAGTGTGTAAATATATTGAGGTGTATGGTGACCTGCAGTGTGTAAATATATTGAGGTCTATGGTGACCTGTAGTGTGTAAATATATTGAGGTCTATGGTGACCTGCAGTGTGTAAATATATTGAGGTGTATGGTGACCTGCAGTGTGTAAATATATTGAGGTGGAAGGTGACCCGCAGTGTGTAAATATATTGAGGTCTATGGTGACCTGTAGTGTGTAAATATATTGAGGTGTATGGTGACCTGCAGTGTGTAAATATATTGAGGTGTATGGTGACCTGCAGTGTGTAAGTATATTGAGGTGGAAGGTGACCTGCAGTGTGTAAATATATTGAGGTCTATGGTGACCTGCAGTGTGTAAATATATTGAGGTGGAAGGTGACCTGCAGTGTGTAAATATATTGAGGTGGAAGGTGACCTGTAGTGTGTAAATATATTGAGGTGGAAGGTGACCAGCAGTGTGTAAATATATTGAGGTGTATGGTGACCTGCAGTGTGTAAATATATTGAGGTGTATGGTGACCTGCAGTGTGTAAATATATTGAGGTCTATGGTGACCTGCAGTGTGTAAATATATTGAGGTGTATGGTGACCTGCAGTGTGTAAATATATTGAGGTGTATGGTGACCTGCAGTGTGTAAATATATTGAGGTGTATGGTGACCTGCGGTGTGTAAATATATTGAGGTGTATGGTGACCTGCAGTGTGTAAATATATTGAGGTCTATGGTGACCTGCGGTGTGTAAATATATTGAGGTGTATGGTGACCTGCAGTGTGTATTGAGGTCTATGGTGACCTGCTGTGTGTAAATATATTGAGGTGGAAGGTGACCTGTAGTGTGTAAATATATTGAGGTGGAAGGTGACCTGTAGTGTGTAAATATATTGAGGTGTATGGTGACCTGCAGTGTGTAAATATATTGAGGTGTATGGTGACCTGCAGTGTGTAAATATATTGAGGTCTATGGTGACCTGCAGTGTGTAAATATATCGAGGTCTATGGTGACCTGTAGTGTGTAAATATATTGAGGTCTATGGTGACCTGTAGTGTGTAAATATATTGAGGTGTATGGTGACCTGCAGTGTGTAAATATATTGAGGTGTATGGTGACCTGCAGTGTGTAAATATATTGAGGTGGAAGGTGACCTGCAGTGTGTAAATATATTGAGGTCTATGGTGACCTGTAGTGTGTAAATATATTGAGGTGTATGGTGACCTGCAGTGTGTAAATATATTGAGGTGTATGGTGACCTGCAGTGTGTAAATATATTGAGGTGGAAGGTGACCTGCAGTGTGTAAATATATTGAGGTCTATGGTGACCTGCAGTGTGTAAATATATTGAGGTGGAAGGTGACCTGCAGTGTGTAAATATATTGAGGTGGAAGGTGACCTGTAGTGTGTAAATATATTGAGGTGGAAGGTGACCAGCAGTGTGTAAATATATTGAGGTGTATGGTGACCTGCAGTGTGTAAATATATTGAGGTGGAAGGTGACCTGCGGTGTGTAAATATATTGAGGTTGGCGCCCCCCCCCCCCCCCCCTTGGGTTGTGCTGTGGCAGAGATCTTTGTGGGCTATACTCGGCCTTGTCTCAGGATGGTAAGTTGGTGGTTGAAGATATCCCTCTAGTGGTGTGGGGGCTGTGCTTTGGAAAAGTGGGTGGCGTCATATCCTTCCTGTTTGGCCCTGTCCAGGGGTATCATCGGATGGGGCCACAGTGTCTCCTGACCCCTTCTGTCTCAGCCTCCAGTATTTATGCTGCAGTAGTTTATGTGTCGGGGGGCTAGGGTCAGTTTGTTATATCTGGAGTACTTCTCCTGTCTTATCCGGTGTCCTGTGTGAATTTAAGTATGCTCTCTCTAATCCTCTCTTTCTTTCTCTCTCTCGGAGGACCTGAGCCCTTGGACCATGCCTCAGGACTACCTGGCATGATGAATCCTTGCTGTCCCCAGTCCACCTGGCCGTGCTGCTGCTTCAGTTTCTACTGTTCTGCCTGCGGCGATGGAACCCTGACCTGGTCACCGGACGTGCTACCTGTCCCAGATCTATTATTTGACCATGCTGGTCATTTATGAACATTTGAACATCTTGGCCATGTTCTGTTATAATCTCCACCCGGCACAGCCAGAAGAAGACTGGCCACCCCTCATAGCCTGGTTCCTCTCTAGTTTTCTTCCTAGGTTTAGGCCTTTCTAGGGAGTTTTTCCTAGCCAACGTGCTTCAACACCTGCATTGCTTGCTGTTTGGGGTTTTAGTCTGGGTTTCTGTACAGCACTTTGAGATATCAGCTGATGTACGAAGGGCTTTATAAATACATTTGATTTGATTTGATTTGGAAAGTGACCTGCAGTGTGTAAATATATTGAGGTGGAAGGTGACCCGCAGTGTGTAAATATATTGAGGTGGAAGGTGACCTGCAGTGTGTAAATATATTGAGGTGGAAGGTGACCTGCAGTGTGTAAATATATTGAGGTGGAAGGTGACCTGTAGTGTAAATATATTGAGGTGGAAGGTGACCTATAGTGTAAATATATTGAGGTGGAAGGTGACCTGTAGTGTAAATATATTGAGGTGGAAGGTGACCTGCAGTGTAAATATATTGAGGTGGAAGGTGACCTGTAGTGTAAATATATTGAGGTGGAAGGTGACCCGCAGTGTAAATATATTGAGGTGGAAGGTGACCTGTAGAGTAAATATATTGAGGTGGAAGGTGACCTGCAGTGTGTAAATATATTGAGGTGGAAGGTGACCTGTAGTGTAAATATATTGAGGTGGAAGGTGACCTGCAGTGTGTAAATATATTGAGGTGGAAGGTGACCCGCAGTGTAAATATATTGAGGTGGAAGGTGACCTGCAGTGTAACTATATTGAGGTGGAAGGTGACCTGTAGTGTAAATATATTGAGGTGGAAGGTGACCTGCAGTGTGTAAATATATTGAGGTGGTGCACTCCAATCAAGTTGTAGAAACATCTCAAGGATGATCAATGGAAACAAGAATCACCTGAGCTCAATTTCGAGTCTCATAGCAAAGGGTCTGAATACTTATGTAAAAACCTGTTTTCGCTTTTTTTAATTATGGGGTATTGTGGCTATAACACAACAAATACATTAACTTTCTAGTTACAGGCTTGAGTCAAACCCAATACAACACAACACAAGAGTGAAACCCTATGTATTTTCAAGTATTGTGGTGGCAGCATCATGTTATGGGTATGCTTGTCATCGGCAGGGACTGGGGAGTTTGTCAGGAACAAAATGAATATGAAAAGGAGCAAATCCCAGGTAAAAAGATAGAGGAAAACCTACATCAGTCTTCTGAAAACCTAACCTGTGACAGGCCCTGGTCAAAAGTAGTGCACTATATAGGGAATAGGGCTCTGGTCTATAGTAGTACCACTATATAGGGAATAGGGCTCTGGTCTATAGTAGTACCACTATATAGGGAATAGGGCTCTGGTCTATAGTAGTACCACTATATAGGGAATATGGCTCTGGTCTATAGTAGTGTACTATATAGGGAATAGGGCTCTGGTCTATAGTAGTACCACTATATAGGGAATAGGGCTCTGGTCTATAGTAGTGTACTATATAGGGAATAGGGCTTTGGTCTATAGTAGTGTACTATATAGGGAATAGGGCTCTGGTCTATAGTAGTACCACTATATAGGGAATAGTGCTCTGGTCTATAGTAGTGTACTATATAGGGAATAGGGCTCTGGTCTATAGTAGTACCACTATATAGGGAATAGGGCTCTGGTCTATAGTAGTACCACTATATAGGGAATAGGGCTCTGGTCTATAGTAGTACCACTATATAGGGAATAGGGCTCTGGTTTATAGTAGTACCACTATATAGGGAATAGGGCTCTGGTCTATAGTAGTACCACTATATAGGGAATAGGGCTCTGGTCTATAGTAGTACCACTATATAGGGAATAGGGCTCTGGTCTATAGTAGTACCACTATATAGGGAATAGTGCTCTGGTCTATAGTAGTACACTATATAGGGAATAGGGCTCTGGTCTATAGTAGTACCACTATATAGGGAATAGGGCTCTGGTCTATAGTAGTACCACTATATAGGGAATAGGGCTCTGGTTTATAGTAGTACCACTATATAGGGAATAGGGCTCTGGTCTATAGTAGTACCACTATATAGGGAACAGGGCTCTGGTCTATAGTAGTACCACTATATAGGGAATAGGGCTCTGGTCTATAGTAGTACCACTATATAGGGAATAGGGCTCTGGTCTATAGTAGTACCACTATATAGGGAATAGGGCTCTGGTTTATAGTAGTACCACTATATAGGGAATAGGGCTCTGGTCTATAGTAGTACCACTATATAGGGAATAGGGCTCTGGTCTATAGTAGTACCACTATATAGGGAATAGGGCTCTGGTCTATAGTAGAACCACTATATAGGGAATAGGGCTCTGGTCTATAGTAGTACCACTATATAGGGAATAGGGCTCTGGTCTAAAGTAGTACCACTATATAGGGAACAGGGCCCTGGTCTATAGTAGTACCACTATATAGGGAATAGGGCTCTGGTCTAAAGTAGTACCACTATATAGGGAACAGGGCCCTGGTCTATAGTAGTACCACTATATAGGGAATAGGGCTCTGGTCTAAAGTAGTACCACTATATAGGGAACAGGGCCCTGGTCTATAGTAGTACCACTATATAGGGAACAGGGTGCCATTTGTGACGTGGTGGGAGTACAGTGTCGCAGGGTTTTAATAAACAGAGCAGGATAATTATTCTGCATGAACATCTCCTATAAACATGGAATGCATAAACAGTGAACTCAGAATAGTAACACTGACGGCAGCTCATTCCAATAGACCACAGCAGCAGACAATACGCTTGCCGCAAGCTACCCACAGAGGTGGCAATGATGTAAACAGACTCATTTTCAATGGCTCTCCAACCCTGTTCCTGGAGAGCTACCCTCCTGTAGGTTTTAATTCCAAACCCTGTTCCTGGAGTGCTACCCTCCTGTAGGGTTTTAACTCCAACCCTGTTCCTGGGGAGCTTCCTTCCTGTAGGGTTTTAGATTCCAGCCCTGTTCCTGGAGAGCTTCCTTCCTGTAGGGTTTTAGACTCCAGCCCTGTTCCTGGAGAGCTACCCTCCTGTAGGGTTTTAACTCCAACCCTGTTCCTGGAGAGCTACCCTCCTGTAGGGTTTTAGATTCCAGCCCTGTTCCTGGAGAGCTTCCTTCCTGTAGGGTTTTAGACTCCAGCCCTGTTCCTGGAGAGCTACCCTCCTGTAGGGTTTTAACTCCAACCCTGTTCCTGGAGAGCTACCCTCCTGTAGGGTTTTAACTCCAACCCTGTTCCTGGAGAGCTACCCTCCTGTAGGGTTTTAACTCTTTACATTGGGGAATGAAGTCATGTGCTGAAGCCAACAAATGGCATCCTATTTTCTACATACAGCCCTATGGGTTCTGTTTAAAAGTAGTGCACTACGTAGGGGATATGGTGCCATAGGGCTCTGGTCTAAAGTAGTGCACTATATAGGGAATAGGGTGCCATAGGGCTCTGGTCTAAAGTAGTGCACTACGTAGGGGATAGGGTGCCATAGGGCTCTGGTCTAAAGTAGTGCACTATATAGGGAATAGGGTGCCATTTGGGATGCAGAACATGGAGGTGCTCATCTTTACATTTCTTTGTTCTTTTTTTGTCCTCCATTTTGTTTTACCAATTCAGGAACAGTGGTGACCATAACTAATGAATTAGACATGTTGTCCTCCATTTTGTTTTACCAATTCAGGAACAGTGGTGACCATAACTAATGAATTAGACATGTTGTCCTCCATTTTGTTTTACCAATACAAGACCAGTGGTGACCAAGACATGTTGTCCTCCATTTTGTTTTACCAATACAGGACCAGTGGTGACCAAGACATGTTGTCCTCCATTTTGTTTTACCAATACAAGACCAGTGGTGACCAAGACATGTTGTCCTCCATTTTGTTTTACCAATACAAGACCAGTGGTGACCAAGACATGTTGTCCTCCATTTTGTTTTACCAATACAAGACCAGTGGTGACCAAGACATGTTGTCCTAAATTTTGTTTTACCAATACAGGACCAGTGGTGATCAAGACATGTTGTCCTCCATTTTGTTTTACCAATACAAGACCAGTGGTGACCAAGACATGTTGTCCTCCATTTTGTTTTACCAATACAAGACCAGTGGTGACCAAGACATGTTGTCCTCCATTTTGTTTTACCAATACAGGACCAGTGGTGACCAAGACATGTTGTCCTCCATTTTGTTTTACCAATACAGGACCAGTGGTGACCAAGACATGTTGTCCTCCATTTTGTTTTACCAATACAGGACCAGTGGTGACCAAGACATGTTGTCCTCCATTTTGTTTTACCAATACAAGACCAGTGGTGACCAAGACATGTTGTCCTAAATTTTGTTTTACCAATACAGGACCAGTGGTGACCAAGACATGTTGTCCTCCATTTTGTTTTACCAATACAGGACCAGTGGTGACCAAGACATGTTGTCCTCCATTTTGTTTTACCAATACAAGACCAGTGGTGACCAAGACATGTTGTCCTCCATTTTGTTTTTACCAATACAGGACCAGTGGTGACCAAGACATGTTGTCCTCCATTTTGTTTTTACCAATACAGGACCAGTGGTGACCAAGACATGTTGTCCTCCATTTTGTTTTTACCAATACAGGACCACTGGTGACCATAGCTGATGAATATAAGACATGCTGGGTGGGAATGTAGAAAAGTACTTATACACAGTACATGAATTACACAGGGGTAAAATCTTACAAACATTTAACATCTATACTGACGCTTAAACTATTCCACAGAGACTTAAATGTGTATTATTTCATGCAAATGCACAAACACATTGATCAATGCAGGCGAGCATCACTCCACTGTAGGCCCGTGTTCTAAACGGCACACTCTTCCCATATACAGTGCACTACTTTTGACTAGACTTATAATCAAAGTAGTGCACTAAATAGTGAATAAGGTGCCATTTGGGACGTCCACCTTAAAAGTAGTAATCGCCCGAAGAGTTGACAAGTTTAAAATTAAAATTCATTTGTACTGTCAGACAGTTTCAGTTCAGAGTTTCAATTTTCAACGAAGAGTAAAGTCAAGTGGATCCTTCAGCTCCTCCTCTACTTTTCCACTAGCTTACGGTTATTATATATGTTTTGTTCCGTTATCTCTAACCTACAAAAATATATCGTTTAAAAAAAAAGCCCCGCAGGAATACTGCTGGTAGTTTCCGTAATGTTTCAAACTCACCCTCCTTCCACATGTATTCAATGAAAAAGTCATCAGTCAGGTAAGTCAGTGGCGGTCAGGTAAGCCTGACGGAGAGTTCCATCAATCAGAGGTTTCAGAAGTGGAAGAGTTGGTCTTGTGTTGCCAGATCTGTGCGTTTGGAATATATAAGCGTCTTGCTGAACACTGGCTGTAATTCCAGATCATCTGCTTTCACAGTTGATCAGTGTCAATTGATCGTGAGGCCTAATCCAATCCGAATCCAAATCAATTAGTCAAATCTCCCCATCTAAGTCAGTGCCATGTCTCAGTTCTCCAAAATCACCCTGATTAACAGTATCGCCAATCACAGGCCTCAGTTGAAGAGTGTGTCTGCATTGGCTGTTTCAGGTCTTGTGTGTTTAAAAGTCTCGTCACAAATTCAAAAAATGAAACAAATCCAGCATTTGAAGAGTACGTAGACTTGCAGTTTGGCTGCTTCATCTGTTGGGGGTCGCAATCTGCTGGGTCTCATCCCCAGGCCCCAGTCCCAGTCACACCCTCAGTCCCAGTCTTGTCCCAGTCCCAGTCTGGTCCCAGCCTTGTCCCAGTCCCAGTCTTGTCCCAGTCCCAGTCTTGTCCCAGTCTCGTCCCAGTCTTTTCCAGTCCCAGTCTTGTTCCAGTCTTGTCCCAGTCCCAGTCTTGTCCCAGTCCCAGTCTTGTCCCAGTCCCAAGTCTTGTCCCAGTCCCAGTCTTGTCCCAGTCCCAGTCTTGTCCCAGTCCCAGTCTTGTCCCAGTCCCAGTTTTGTCCCAGTCTTGTCCCAGTCTTGTCCCAGTCTTGTCCCAGTCTCAGTCTTGTTCCAGTCCCAGTCTTGTCCCAGTCCCAGTCTTGTCCCAGACCCAGTCTTGTCCCAGTCTTGGCCCAGTCCCAGTCTTGTCCCAGTCTTGGCCCAGTCCCAGTCTTGTCCCAGTCTTGCCCCAGTCCCAGTCTTGTCCCAGTCCCAGTCTTGTCCCAGTCTTGGTCCAGCCCCAGTCTTGTCCCAGTCTCGTCCCAGTCTTTTCCAGTCCCAGTCTTGTTCCAGTCTTGTCCCAGTCCCAGTCTTGTCCCAGTCCCAGTCTTGTCCAAGTCCCAAGTCTTGTCCCAGTCCCAGTCTTGTCCCAGTCCCAGTCTTGTCCCAGTCCCAGTCTTGTCCCAGTCCCAGTTTTGTCCCAGTCTTGTCCCAGTCTTGTCCCAGTCTTGTCCCAGTCTCAGTCTTGTTCCAGTCCCAGTCTTGTCCCAGTCCCAGTCTTGTCCCAGACCCAGTCTTGTCCCAGTCTTGTCCCAGTCCCAGTCTTGTCCCAGTCCCAGTCTTGGCCCAGTCCCAGTCTTGGCCCAGTCCCAGTCTTGGCCCAGCCCCAGTCTTGTCCCAGTCCCAGTCTTGTCCCAGTCCCAGTCTTGTCCCAGCCCCAGTCTTGTCCCAGTCCCAGTCTTGTCCCAGTCCCAGTCTTGTCCCAGTCTTGGTCCAGCCCCAGTCTTGTCCCAGTCTCAGTCTTGTCCCAGTTTTGCGGTGTGGTGTCAGATGTTAGTGGTAATATAATGTGTGGTCTCAGATATTAGTGGTAATAGAATGTGTGGTGTGGTGTAAGATATTAGTGGTAATAGAGTGTGTGGTGTCAGAATTAGTGGTAATATAGTGTGTGGTGTCAGATATTAGTGGTAATAGAATGTGTGGTGTGGTGTAAGATAATAGCGGTAATAGAGTGTGTGGTGTCAGATGTTAGTGGTAATAGAGTGTGTGGTGTCAGATATTAGTAGTAATAGAATGTGTGGTGTCAGATATTAGTGGTAATAGAATGTGTGGTGTCAGATATTAGTGGTAATAGAATGTGTGGTGTCAGATATTAGTGATAATAGAATGTGTGGTGTCAGATATTAGTGGTAATAGAGTGTGTGGTGTCAGATATTAGTGGTCATAGAGTGTGTGGTGTCAGATTTAGTGGTAATAGAGTGTGTGGTGTCAGATGTTAGTGGTAATAGAATGTGTGGTGTCAGATATTAGTGATAATAGAATGTGTGGTGTCAGATATTAGTGGTAATAGAGCGTGTGGTGTCAGATTTAGTGGTAATAGAGTGTGGGGTGTCAGATATGAGTGGTAATAGAGTGTGTGGTGTCAGATATTAGTGGTAATAGAATGTGTGGTGTCAGATGTTAGTGATAATAGAATGTGTGGTGTCAGATATTAGTGGTAATAGAGTGTGTGGTGTCAGATATTAGTGATAATAGAGTGTGTGGTGTCAGATTTAGTGGTAATAGAGTGCGTGGTGTCAGATATTAGTGGTAATAGAATGTGTGGTGTCAGATATTAGTGGTAATAGAGTGTGTAGTTGAGAAGTTTTCCATTCGGATGCGCACCACCTTCTCCTGTGGGGGTGGAGGGTAGAGGAATCGACAGGTGAACACCTGGCGACAGGCCTTCCGGAAGTTCTCTGACAGAAAGGCGTACAGGATGGGGTTGATGCAGGAGTTCCCGTACGCCAGGCAGTGGGAGATGATCCGTAACGCGAAGGAGGCGTCGTTGAGCGGGAACACTCCAAACTCCACCCACATGGCGATGATGTGATGAGGCATCCAACAGGTCAGGAAGGCTGCGACCACCAGGAGGACCGTCTGGGCTGTCTGGAGGAGGAGGGGGGGAGGGGGAGGAGGGAGGGAGGAGGGGGAGGGAGGAAGAGGGGGAGGGAGAGGGGGAGGGAGAGGGGGGAGATGGAG
This sequence comes from Oncorhynchus mykiss, assembly GCF_013265735.2. NCBI lineage: Eukaryota > Metazoa > Chordata > Actinopteri > Salmoniformes > Salmonidae > Oncorhynchus > Oncorhynchus mykiss. The sequence continues at coordinate 98,723,076 of NC_048570.1, read as the reverse complement.
GAGAGGGGGAGGGAGAGGGGGAGGAGGAGGGGGGTGTGGGGGAGGAGGGAGAGGGGGAGGGGAGGAGAGGGGAGTGGGGGAGGAGGGGGAGTGGGGAGGGGGAGGAGAGGGAGAGAGGAGGGGGAGGAGGGAGTAGAGGGGAGTGGGGGAGGGGAGGAGAGGGGAGAGTGGGGGAGTGGGGAGGGGGAGGAGAGGGAGAGAGGAGGGGGAGGAGGGAGTAGAGGGGAGTGGGGGAGGGGAGGAGAGGGGAGAGTGGGGGAGTGGGGAGGGGGAGGATGAGGAGAGAGGAGGGAGTAGAGGGGAGTGGGGGAGGAGAGGGGAGAGAGGGAGGAGGGAGAGGGGGAGGAGGGAGGGAGAGGGGGAGGGGGAGGAGGAGGGGAATGGGAGAGGAGGGGAAGGGGGAGGAGGAGGAGGAGATGAATGTTTATTAATGTGCTCCGATGAAGCCTGTTTTCCCTAGGCAGACGTTAGAAGTAATACGAGAGGTTAACTCCAAGCTGTGACTGATTACAGAGTCCCGCATCACCAGGGGACTCACAGTATCTGATATTCGAGAGAGTCTGATCAGGAGAGAGAATTGGCAACAATGTGCCTCATCAAACAATAGAAAAGCTGCCTCACAACCTCCCCAATTCATCATTGAGAAGGTACCGTATGAGAGCTCTGTATCTGTAAAGGATATGTCTGCTTCAATGGCTCGATGTCTCAGCCTGGGAAGTTTTCTGGTGAAATGTAATTGTTTAATTTCTAAAGAGCCACTCAGATTCACCTCAATATTAACAGTGTGTATGTAATGCCTAGGGGCCAGAGGCTTTCAACCAAATCATAATCCTACACATCTGATATGAGTAATACACTCAGTTTGATAAGGGTTCTTCAGCTGTTCCACATAGGAGAACCTTTTTTGGTGTCCAGGTAGAACCCTTTTGGGTTCCAGGTAGAACCCTTTTTGGCTCCCAGGTAGAACTCTTTTGGGTTCCAGGCAGAACCCTTTTTGGCGCCCAGGTAGAACCCTTTTGGGTTCCAGGTACTACCCTCTATGGAAAGGGTTCTTCATATAACTTAAAATGCTTTTACCTGGACACCAAAAGGGTTCTACGCAGAACCAAACAGGGTTCCCCTATGGGGGACAACCAAAGAACCCTTTCAGGTTCTAGATAGCACCTTTTTAACTAAGAGTGTATTAGAACTGGTACTTTGTATATTGTAGTGTATTCCAGGGGTAGCTTTGACCGGGATGCGAACCCAGGTCCAGGGGTAGCTTTGACTGGGACGCGAACCCAGGTCCAGGGGTAGCTTTGACCGGGACGCGAACCCAGGTCCAGGAGTAGCCTTGACCGGGACGCGAACCCAGGTCCAGGAGTAGCCTTGACCGGGACGCAAACCCAGGTCCAGGGGTAGCCTTGACCGGGACGCGAACCCAGGTCCAGGGGTAGCCATGACCGGGACACGAACCCAGGTCCAGGGGTAGCCTTGACCGGGACACGAACCAGGTCCAGGGTTAGCTTTGACCGGGACACAAACCCAGGTCCAGGGGTAGCCTTGACCGGGACACGAACCAGGTCCAGGGGTAGCTTTGACCGGGACACGAACCAGGTCCAGGGGTAGCCTTGACCGGGACGCGAACCAGGTCCAGGGGTAGCCATGACCGGGACGCGAACCAGGTCCAGGGGTAGCCATGACCGGGACACGAACCCAGGTCCAGGTCCAGGGGTAGCCTTGACCAGGACGCAAACCCAGGTCCAGGGGTAGCCTTGACCGGGACACGAACCCAGGTCCAGGAGTAGCCTTGACCGGGACACGAACCCAGGTCCAGGGTTAGCCTTGACCGGGACGTGAACCCAGGTCCAGCCAACACCTCAACCATTACGCCAAGAGGTCCAAACCTCTTTACAAGGTCGTTAGGTGTTAAGTTAACACTGCTGAGAACAACTACAAAGAACAACTACAACACTGCTGACACAAAGAACTACAACACTGCTGACACAAAGAACTACAACACTGCTGACACAAAGAACTACAACACTGCTGACACAAAGAACTACAACACTGCTGACACAAAGAACTACAACACTGCTGACACAAAGAACTACAACACTGCTGACACAAATAACTACAACACTGCTGACACAAAGAACTACAACACTGCTGACACAAAGAACTACAACACTGCTGACACAAAGAACTACAACACTGCTGACACAAATAACTACAACACTGCTGACCCAAAGAACTACAACACTGCTGACACAAATAACTACAACACTGCTGACACAAATAACTACAACACTGCTGACACAAAGAACTACCACACTGCTGACACAAATAACTACAACACTGCTGACACAAAGAACTACAACACTGCTGACACAAAGAACTACAACACTGCTGACACAAAGAACTACAACACTGCTGACACAAAGAACTACAACACTGCTGACACAAATAACTACAACACTGCTGACACAAATAACTAGAACAACACTGCTGACACAAAGAACTACAACACTGCTGACACAAAGAACTACAACACTGCTGACACAAAGAACTACAACACTGCTGACACAAAGAACTACAACACTGCTGACACAAAGAACTACAACACTGCTGACACAAAGAACTACAACACTGCTGACACAAAGAACTACAACACTGCTGACACAAAGAACTACAACACTGCTGACACAAAGAACTACAACACTGCTGACACAAAGAACTACAACACTGCTGACACAAAGAACTACAACACTGCTGACACAAAGAACTACAACACTGCTGACACAAAGAACTACAACACTGCTGACACAAAGAACTACAACACTGCTGACACAAAGAACTACAACACTGCTGACACAAAGAACTACAACACTGCTGACACAAAGAACTACAACACTGCGGACACAAATAACTACAACACTGCTGACACAAAGAACTACCACACTGCTGACACAAAGAACTACAACACTGCTGACCCAAAGAACTACAACCCTGCTGACACAAAGAACTACAACACTGCTGACACAAAGAACTACAACACTGCTGACACAAAGAACTACAACACTGCTGACACAAAGAACTACAACACTGCTGACACAAAGAACTACAACACTGCTGACACAAAGAACTACAACACTGCTGACACAAAGAACTACAACACTGCTGACACAAAGAACTACAACAACACTGCTGACACAAAGAACTACCACACTGCTGACACAAAGAACTACAACACTGCTGACACAAAGAACTACAACACTGCTGACACAAAGAACTACAACACTGCTGACACAAAGAACTACAACACTGCTGACACAAAGAACTACAACACTGCTGACACAAAGAACTACAACACTGCTGACACAAAGAACTACAACACTGCTGACACAAAGAACTACAACACTGCTGACACAAAGAACTACAACACTGCTGACACAAAGAACTACAACACTGCTGACACAAAGAACTACCACACTGCTGACACAAAGAACTCCACGTCATTAGAGACCCCTACACGTCAACCCTCTACACATTGTTAGAGACGCCACACGTCGTTTGTTGTCTGAACTGGTGTCCTATCAGATGGCAGACTGAATAATTGAAGGCATTGATTAACGTGATCAGTCTGCGGTGTTACACAAAGACCCACTTGACAAAGAACCGAACGATTCAGGAAGAACACTGAACGATGATCCCAAACAGTCAATCATATTTTTGATGATAACGTTTATATGAGATTCTATTTCAGGGGCGATGCTTTTGCAAACACAATCTTCTGATGATGCCACACAAAGACAGGAGAAGCTCTATCTCTCTCTCTCTCTCTCTCTCTGGAAGACGTCAATGGAGTTCTGGCATCAGCTTCCTGCCTGAAAGACTCCCTGGTAGAGAACAATCTGTGTGTGTGTGTTTATGTTCATGTGTGTGTGTGTGTGTGTGTGTGTGTGTGTGTGTGTGTGTGTGTGTGTGTTTGTGTGTCTGAACAGTCAAGTGTCTGCCTGGGCCTTTGTGTTTCTCCTGGCTGTCTGTTAAAGGCTGCTGATGTGGGTTGGTGGGCGGTTCAGCAAAAGGTAATTCAGCCACTCAGCATTGTAGGAGCAGCTACAGGTCCATCAAAACAACACTGACTACAGACCACGGCACTGCAAACAACACTGACTACAGACAACGGCACTTCAAACAACACTGACTACAGACCACGGCACTTCAAACAACACTGACTACAGACCACGACACTTCAAACAACACTGACTACAGACCACGGCACTTCAAACAACACTGACTACAGACCACGACACTGCAAACAACACTGACTACAGACCACGGCACTGCAAACAACACTGAATACAGACCAACACTGAGTACAGACCACAGCACTTCAAACAACACTGAGTACAGACCACGGCACTGCAAACAACACTGACTACAGACCACAACACTGCAAACAACACTGAGTGCAGACCACGGCACTGCAAACAACACTGAGTACAGACCACGGCACTGCAAACACTGACTACAGACCACGACACTTCAAACAACAATGACTACAGACCACGACACTTCAAACAACACTGACTACAGACCACGGCACTTCAAACAACACTGACTACAGACCACGACACTTCAAACAACACTGACTACAGACCACGACACTGCAAACCACTGACTACAGACCACGGCACTTCAAACCACTGACTACAGACCACGACACTTCAAACAACACTGACTACAGACCACGGCACTGCAAACAACACTGACTACAGACCACGGCACTGCAAACAACACTGACTACAGACCACGACACTTCAAACAACACTGACTACAGACCACGACACTTCAAACAACACTGACTACAGACCAACACTGACTACAGACCACGGCGCTGCAAACAACACTGACTACAAACCACGACACTACAGACCAACACTGACTACAGACCACGACACTTCAAACAACACTGACTACAGACCAACACTGACTACAAACCATGACACTTCAAACAACACTGACTACAGACCACGACACTTCAAACAACACTGACTACAGACCACGGCACTTCAAACAACACTGACTACAGACCAACACTGACTACAGATCACGACACTTCAAACAACACTGACTACAGACCACGACACTTCAAACAACACTGACTACAGACCACGGCACTTCAAACAACACTGACTACAGACCAACACTGACTACAGACCAACACTGACTACAGACCAACACTGACTACAGATCACGACACTGCACACAACACTGACTACAGACCACGACACTGCAAACAACACTGAATACAGACCAACACTGAGTACAGACCACGGCACTTCAAACAACACTGAGTACAGACCACGGCACTGCAAACAACACTGACTACAGACCACAACACTGCAAACAACACTGAGTGCAGACCACGGCACTGCAAACAACACTGAGTACAGACAACGACACTTCAAACAACAATGACTACAGACCACGGCACTTCAAACAACACTGACTACAGACCACGGCACTTCAAACAACACTGACTACAGACCACGACACTTCAAACAACACTGACTACAGACCACGACACTGCAAACCACTGACTACAGACCACGGCACTTCAAACCACTGACTACAGACCACGACACTTCAAACAACACTGACTACAGACCACGGCACTGCAAACAACACTGACTACAGACCACGGCACTGCAAACAACACTGACTACAGACCACAACACTTCAAACAACACTGACTACAGACCAACACTGACTACAGACCACGGCACTGCAAACAACACTGACTACAGACCACGGCACTGCAAACAACACTGACTACAGACCACGACACTTCAAACAACACTGACTACAGACCACGACACTTCAAACAACACTGACTACAGACCAACACTGACTACAGACCACGGCACTGCAAACAACACTGACTACATACCACGACACTTCAAACAACACTGACTACAGACCAACACTGACTACAGACCAACACTGACTACAGACCAACACTGACTACAGACCACGACACTTCAAACAATACTGACTACCGACCACGGCACTGCAAACAACACTGACTACAAACCACGACACTACAGACCAACACTGACTACAGACCAACACTGACTACAAACCACGACACTTCAAACAACACTGACTACAGACCACAACACTTCAAACAACACTGACTACAGACCACGGCACTTCAAACAACACTGACTACAGACCAACACTGACTACAGACCAACACTGACTACAGACCAACACTGACTACAGATCACGACACTTCAAACAACACTGACTACAGACCACGACACTTCAAACAGTTTCTCTTAATCTTTTACTCTGAAGATCAAATCATATAACTGACTGAGTTGATGTGTTACTGTCATATTGATCACATCATATAACTGACTGAGTTGATGTATTACTGTCATATTGATCACATCATATAACTGACTGAGTTGATGTATTACTGTCATATTGATCACATTATATAACTGACTGAGTTGATGTGTTACTGTCCTATTGATCACATTATATAACTGACTGAGTTGATGTATTACTGTCATATTGATCACATCATATAACTGACTGAGTTGATGTATTACTGTCATATTGATCACATCATATAACTGACTGAGTTGATGTATTACTGTCATATTGATCACATTATATAACTGACTGAGTTGATGTATTACTGTCATATTGATCACATCATATAACTGACTGAGTTGATGTGACACTGTCCTGTAATGCTAAACTGAATCTCTATACAACATGACAAAGTTTACATTGTTTAATATATGATGTTTACTTTGTCAGATATCAGACCTGTTACTATATCGGACCTGTAGGCAATGTGCCTGTCTGTCTGTCTGTCTGTCTGTCTGTCTGTCTGTCTGTCTGTCTGTCTGCCTGTCTGCCTGCCTGTCTGTCTGCCTGTCTGTTTGCCTGCCTGTCTGTTTGCCTGCCTGTCTGTCTGTCTGCCTGTCTGTTTGCCTGCCTGTCTGTTTGCCTGCCTGCCTGTCTGTCTGTCTGTCTGTCTGCCTGCCTGTCTGTCTGTCTGCCTGTCTGTTTGCCTGCCTGTCTGTTTGCCTGCCTGCCTGTCTGTCTGTCTGTCTGTCTGTCTGTCTGTCTGCCTGCCTGCCTGTCTGTCTGTCTGCCTGTCTGTCTGCCTGCCTGTCTGTTTGCCTGCCTGCCTGTCTGTCTGTCTGCCTGCCTGCCTGCCTGCCTGTCTGCCTGTCTGTCTGCCTGCCTGCCTGCCTGTAAGAAGCAATATGATTGAAATAATATTTGTAAGGGACAGATGGAAACGTCTACTGTAAAATCAATTGAACACCCCGTCATAGAATGAACTCAAAATAATGATTACGACCACAAGTAACAATAACAATAAATCAGTTTGACAACCCTGTCCTGTCCTGTTAAATCAGTTTGACAACCCTGTCCTGTCCTGTTAAATCAATTGAACACCCTGTCATAGAATGACCTCAAAATAATGATTACGACCACAAATAACAATAACTGTAGCGACCCTGTGTTTATAAAGGTAGATATCGACTTTGCTTTTGAGGCACAATCGATCCCACACAGGGCTATGGGTTTAGAAGGTTGAGGGTTCACTGACGACCACAGAGGAGCTCTACCTGCCTGTTTCGTTACACTTCGATCAGAGCCGGCCAGAAGGTTGAGGGTTCACTGACGACCACAGAGGAGCTCTACCTGCCTGTTTCGTTACACTACAATCAGAGCCGACGAGAAGGTTGAGGGTTCACTGACGACCACAGAGGAGCTCTACCTGCCTGTTTCGTTACACTACGATCAGAGCCGGCCAGAAGGTTGAGGGTTCACTGACGACCACAGAGGAGCTCTACCTGCCTGTTTCGTTACACTACGGTCAGAGCCGGCCAGAAGGTTGAGGGTTCACTGACGACCACAGAGGAGCTCTACCTGCCTGTCTCATTACACTACGATCAGAGCCGACCAGAAGGTTGAGGGTTCACTGACGACCACAGAGGAGCTCTACCTGCCTGTTTCGTTACACTACGATCAGAGCCGGCTGCAGACAATCATCAGCTAGAAGGAAATCAGATTTTCAACATTTTGATGACATATTTATAATGATATAAAATATATGAAACCAATTTCCCAATCAACAGGTTTCTGTGCCAATGCACCACACAACCAATAAACAAAGCATACTGACTTCGGGCTCTTCAATATCATGTTTTAAGTTTTCAAGACGACAATAACTCGACAAACAGAAAACACCTTATAGGTTTACCCAGTATAGAAGGCTTGGCTTGACAATCTCTGAATGTCATTAAAAAAAAAAAGTTTAGTAAAACATGTCTCTTTCCAGTCATCGATTGGCTGCTGCACAGGGCTGGCAGGTAGACTAGTGGTTAGAGTGGAGGGGTGGCTGGTAGTCTAGTGGTTAGAGTGGAGGGGTGGCTGGTAGCCTAGTGGTTAGAGTGGAGGGGCGGCAGGTAGCCTAGTGGTTAGAGTGGAGGGGCGGCAGGTAGACTAGTGGTTAGAGTGGAGGGGCGGCAGGTAGCCTAGTGGTTAGAGTGGAGGGGCGGCAGGTAGACTAGTGGTTAGAGTGGAGGGGCGGCAGGTAGACTAGTGGTTAGAGTGGAGGGGCTGGCAGGTAGACTAGTGGTTAGAGTGGAGGGGCGGCAGGTAGACTAGTGGTTAGAGTGGAGGGGCGGCAGGTAGCCTAGTGGTTAGAGTGGAGGGGCGGCAGGTAGACTAGTGGTTAGAGTGGAGGGGCGGCAGGTAGACTAGTGGTTAGAGTGGAGGGGCGGCAGGTAGCCTAGTGGTTAGAGTGGAGGGGCGGCAGGTAGCCTAGTGGTTAGAGTGTTGGACTAGTAACCAGCAGGTAGACTAGTGGTTAGAGCGTTGGGCCAGTAACCAGCAGGTAGACTAGTGGTTAGAGTGTTGGGTCGGTAACCAGCAGGTAGCTTAGTGGTTAGAGTGTTGGACTAGTAACCAGCAGGTAGCCTAGTGGTTAGAGTGTTGGGTCAGTAACCAGCAGGTAGCCTAGTGGTTAGAGTGTTGGACTACTAACCAGCAGGTAGCCTAGTGGTTAGAGTGTTGGGTCAGTAACCAGCAGGTAGCCTAGTGGTTAGAGTGTTGGACTAGTAACCAGCAGGTAGCCTAGTGGTTAGAGTGTTGGGTCAGTAACCAGCAGGTAGCCTAGTGGTTAGAGTGTTGGACTAGTAACCAGCAGGTAGCCTAGTGGTTAGAGTGTTGGACTAGTAACCAGCAGGTAGCCTAGTGGTTAGAGTGTTGGACTAGTAACCAGCAGGTAGACTAGTGGTTAGAGCATTGGACTAGTAACCAGCAGGTAGACTAGTGGTTAGAGTGTTGGACTAGTAACCAGCAGGTAACCTAGTGGTTAGAGTGTTGGACTAGTAACCAGCAGTTAATCTAGTGGTTAGAGTGTTGGACTAGTAACCAGCAGGTAGTCTAGTGGTTAGAGTGTTGGATTAGTAACCAGCAGGTAGACTAGTGGTTAGAGTGTTGGACTAGTAACCAGCAGGTAGACTAGTGGTTAGAGTGTTGGACTAGTAACCAGCAGGTAGACTAGTGGTTAGAGTGTTGGGTCAGTAACCAGCAGGTAGCCTAGTGGTTAGAGCGTTGGGTCAGTAACCAGCAGGTAGCCTAGTGGTTAGAGTGTTGGACTACTAACCAGCAGGTAGCCTAGTGGTTAGAGTGTTGGGTCAGTAACCAGCAGGTAGCCTAGTGGTTAGAGTGTTGGACTAGTAACCAGCAGGTAGCCTAGTGGTTAGAGTGTTGGGTCAGTAACCAGCAGGTAGCCTAGTGGTTAGAGTGTTGGACTAGTAACCAGCAGGTAGCCTAGTGGTTAGAGTGTTGGACTAGTAACCAGCAGGTAGCCTAGTGGTTAGAGTGTTGGACTAGTAACCAGCAGGTAGACTAGTGGTTAGAGCATTGGACTAGTAACCAGCAGGTAGACTAGTGGTTAGAGTGTTGGACTAGTAACCAGCAGTTAATCTAGTGGTTAGAGTGTTGGACTAGTAACCAGCAGGTAGTCTAGTGGTTAGAGTGTTGGATTAGTAACCAGCAGGTAGACTAGTGGTTAGAGTGTTGGACTAGTAACCAGCAGGTAGACTAGTGGTTAGAGTGTTGGACTAGTAACCAGCAGGTAGACTAGTGGTTAGAGTGTTGGGTCAGTAACCAGCAGGTAGCCTAGTGGTTAGAGCGTTGGGTCAGTAACCAGCAGGTAGCCTAGTGGTTAGAGTGTTGGACTAGTAACCAGCAGGTAGTCTAGTGGTTAGAGTGTTGGACTAGTAACCAGCAGGTAGCCTAGTGGTTAGAGCGTTGGGTCAGTAACCAGCAGGTAGCCTAGTGGTTAGAGTGTTGGACTAGTAACCAGCAGGTAGCCTAATGGTTAGAGTGTTGGACTAGTAACCAGCAGGTAGCCTAGTGGTTAGAGTGTTGGACTAGTAACCAGCAGGTAGACTAGTGGTTAGAGTGTTGGACTAGTAACCAGCAGGTAGTCTAGTGGTTAGAGTGTTGGACTAGTAACCAGCAGGTAGCCTAGTGGTTAGAGCATTGGACTAGTAACCAGCAGGTAGACTAGTGGTTAGAGTGTTGGACTAGTAACCAGCAGGTAACCTAGTGGTTAGAGTGTTGGACTAGTAACCAGCAGTTAATCTAGTGGTTAGAGTGTTGGACTAGTAACCAGCAGGTAGTCTAGTGGTTAGAGTGTTGGACTAGTAACCAGCAGGGTAGCCTAGTGGTTAGAGTGTTGGACTAGTAACCAGCAGGTAGACTAGTGGTTAGAGTGTTGGATTAGTAACCAGCAGGTAGACTAGTGGTTAGAGTGTTGGACTAGTAACCAGCAGGTAGACTAGTGGTTAGAGTGTTGGGTCAGTAACCAGCAGGTAGCCTAGTGGTTAGAGCGTTGGGTCAGTAACCAGCAGGTAGACTAGTGGTTAGAGTGTTGGACTAGTAACCAGCAGGTAGCCTAGTGGTTAGAGTGTTGGACTAGTAACCAGCAGGTAGCCTAGTGGTTAGAGTGTTGGACTAGTAACCAGCAGGTAGCCTAGTGGTTAGAGTGTTGGACTAGTAACCAGCAGGTAGCCTAGTGGTTAGAGTGTTGGGTCAGTAACCAGCAGGTAGCCTAGTGGTTAGAGTGTTGGACTAGTAACCAGCAGGTAGCCTAGTGGTTAGAGCATTGGACTAGTAACCAGCAGGTAGCCTAGTGGTTAGAGTGTTGGACTAGTAACCAGCAGGTAGCCTAGTGGTTAGAGTGTTGGGCCAGTAACCAAAAGGTTGCTGTATCAAATCCCCGTAGCTGTCAAGGTAAAAATCTGTCGTTCTGCCATCTGAACAAGGCAGTTAATTGGAACCACCCATCCCGGATCCGGGATAATTGTCATCAACGGTCAAATAATCTTACTAGAAAATATTTATATTCATGAAATCACAAGTGAAATATAGCGAAACACAGCTTAGCCTTTTGTTAATCACCCGGTGGTCTCAGATTTAGAAATTATGCTTTACAGCGAAAACAATACAAGCGTTTGTGTAAGTTTATCGATATACTAACAAAACATTATGTACACCTAGCGGCAGGCAACTTGGTCACGAAAATCAGAAAAGCAATCGAATTAATCATTTACCTTTGATGATCTTCGGATGTTTTCACTCACGAGACTCCCAGTTAGACAGCAAATGTTCCTTTTGTTCCATAAAGATATTTTTTTTATATCCAAATACCTCCGTTAGTTTGATGCGTTATGCCCAGGAATCCACCGGAAATAGAGGTCACGACAACGCAGACCATACCAGACCATAAATCACCATACCCCATAATGACATCACCATACCCCATAATGACATCACCATACCCCATAATGACACCACCATACCCCATAATGACATCACCATACCCCATAATGACATCACCATACCAGACCATAAATCACCATACCCCATAATGACATCACTATACCCCATAATGACATCACCATACCCCACAATGACATCACCATACCCCATAATGACATCACCATACCCCATAATGACATCTTCATACCCCATAATGACATCACCATACCCCACAATGACATCACCATACCCCGTAATGACATCATCATACCCCATAATGACACCACCATACCCCATAATGACATCTTCATACCCCATAATGACATCACCATACCCCATAATGACATCACCATACCCCATAATGACATCACCATACCAGACCATAAATCACCATACCTCATAATGACATCACCATACCCCATAATGACATCACCATACCCCATAATGACATCACCATACCCCATAATGACATCTTCATACCCCATAATGACATCACCATACCCCATAATGACATCACCATACCCCATAATGACATCTTCATACCCCATAATGACATCACCATACCCCATAATGACATCACCATACCAGACCATAAATCACCATACCCCATAATGACATCACCATACCAGACCATAAATCACCATACCAGACCATAAATCACCATACCCCATAATGACATCACCATACCCCAAAATGACATCACCATACCCCAAAATGACATCACCATACCCCACAATGACATCACCATACCCCACAATGACATCACCATACCCCACAATGACATCACCATACCCCACAATGACATCACCATACCCCATAATGACATCACCATACCCCATAATGACATCACCATACCCCATAATGACATCACCAAACCCCATAATGACATCATCAAACCCCATAATGACATCATCATACCCCATAATGACATCACAATACCCCATAATGACATCACCAAACCCCATAATGACATCATCAAACCCCATAATGACATCTTCATACCCCATAATGACATCACCATACCCCATAATGACATCACCATACCCCATAATGACATCACCATACCAGACCATAAATCACCATACCCCATAATGACATCACCATACCCCATAATGACATCACCATACCCCATAATGACATCACCATACCCCATAATGACATCTTCATACCCCATAATGACATCACCATACCCCATAATGACATCACCATACCTCATAATGACATCACCATACCCCATAATGACATCACCATACCCCATAATGACATCACCATACCCCATAATGACATCACCATACCTCATAATGACAAAGGAAAACTACTTTTTAGGCATTTTTGCTAATTTATAAAAGTAAAATAAAAGACTTAAATATCAAATGTACATAAGTATTCAGACCCTTTACTCAGTACTTTGAAGCACCTTTGGCAGCGATTACAGCCTTGACTCTTCTTGAGTATGAGCTTGGCACACCTGTATTTGGGGAGTTTCTCCCATTGTTCTCTGCAGATCCTCTCAAGCTCTGTCAGGTTGGATGGGGGAGCATTGTTGCACAGCGATTTTCAGGTCTCTCCAAAGATGTTCGATTGGGTTCAAGTCTGGGCTCTGACTGGGCTACTCAAGGACATTCAGAGACTTGTCTCGAAGCCACTACTGCGTTGTCTTGGCTGTGTGCTTAGGGTCGTTGTCCTGTTGGAAGATGAACCTTCGCCCCAGTCTGTCCTGAGCCATCTGGAGCAGGTTTTCATCAAGGATCTCTCTGTACTTTGCTCCGTTCATCTTTACCTCGATCCTGACTAGTCTCCCAGTCCCTGCAGCTGAAAAACATCCCCACAGTATGATGCTGCCACCACCATGCTTCACCGTAGGGATGGTGCCAGACGTGAGGCTTGTTATTCAGGCCAAAGAGTTCAATCTTGGTTTCATCAGACCAGATCATTTTGTTTCTCATGGTCTGAGTGTCTTTAAGTGCCTTTTTACAAACTCCAAGTGGGCTGCCATGTGCCTTTTACTGAGAAATAGATTCCGTCTGCCCACTCTACCATAAAGGCCTGATTGGTGGAGTGCTGCAGAGATTGTTGTCCTTCTGGAAGGTTATTCCATCTCCACAGTGGAACACTTGAGCTCAGTCAGAGTGACCATCGGGTTCTTGTTCACCTCCCGGACCAAGGCCCTTCTTCCCTGATTGCTCAGTTTGTCCGGGCGGCCAGCTCTAGGTAGAGTCTTGGTGGTTCCAAACTTCTAACATTTAAGAATGATGGAGGCCACTGTGTTCTTGGGGACCTTGTTTTGGTTACCTTTCCCAGATCTGTGCCTCGACACAATACTGTCTCGTAGCTCTACAGACAATTCCTTCGTCCTCATGGCTTGGATTTTGCTCAGACATGCACTGTCAACTGTGGGACCTTATATAGACAAAACACACTACCCTCCCCTGTCCCCCCCAAAACACACTACCCTCCCCTGTCCCCCCCAAAACACACTACCCTCCCCTGTCCCCCCCAAAACACACTACCTTCCCTGTCCCCCCAAAACACACTACCCTCCCCTGTCCCCCCCAAAACACACTACCCTCCCCTGTCCCCCCCAAAACACACTACCCTCCCCTGTCCCCCCCAAAACACACTACCCTCCCCTGTCCCCCCCAAAACACACTACCCTCCCCTGTCCCCCCCAAAACACACTACCTTCCCTGTCCCCCCAAAACACACTACCCTCCCCTGTCCCCCCCCAAAACACACTACCCTCCCCTGTCCCCCCCAAAACACACTACCCTCCCCTGTCCCCCCCAAAACACACTACCCTCCCCTGTCCCCCCCAAAACACACTACCTTCCCTGTCCCCCCAAAACACACTACCCTCCCCTGTCCCCCCCAAAACACACTACCCTCCCCTGTCCCCTCCAAAACACACTACCCTCCCCTGTCCCCCCCAAAACACACTACCCTCCCCTGTCCCCCCCAAAACACACTACCCTCCCCTGTCCCCCCCAAAACACACTACCTTCCCTGTCCCCCCAAAACACACTACCCTCCCCTGTCCCCCCCAAAACACACTACCCTCCCCTGTCCCCCCCAAAACACACTACCCTCCCCTGTCCCCCCCAAAACACACTACCCTCCCCTGTCCCCCCCAAAACACACTACCCTCCCCTGTCCCCCCCAAAACACACTACCCCCCCTGTCCCCCCCAAAACACACTACCCTCCCCTGTCCCCCCCAAAACACACTACCCTCCCCTGTCCCCCCCAAAACACACTACCCTCCCCTGTCCCCCCCAAAACAAACTACACTCCCCTGTCCCCCCCAAAACACACTACCCTCCCCTGTCCCCCCCAAAACACACTAGCATCCCCTGTCCCCTCCAAAACACACTACCCTCCCCTGTCCCCCCCAAAACACACTACCTTCCCCTGTCCCCCCCAAAACACACTACCTTCCCCTGTCCCCCCCAAAACACACTACCCGCCCCTGTCCCCCCCAAAACACACCGAACCCTCCCCTGTCCCCCCCAAAACACACCGAACCCTCCCCTGTCCCCCCCAAAACACACTACCCTCCCAAGGCAACAAAATCAGTTTGACAACCCTCCCCTCCCCTGTTAAATCAGTTTGACAACCCTCCCATCCCCTGTTAAATCAGTTTGACAACCCTCCCCTTCCCTGTTAAATCAGTTTGACAACCCTCCCCTCCCCTGTTAAATCAGTTTGACAACCCTCCCCTCCCCTGTTAAATCAGTTGGACAACCCTCCCCTCCCCTGTTAAATCAGTTTGACAACCCTCCCCTGTTAAATCAGTTTGACAACCCTCCCCTGTTAAATCAGTTTGACAACCCTGTCCTGTCCTGTTAAATCAGTTTGACAACCCTCCCCTCCCCTGTTAAATCAGTTTGACAACCCTCCCCTCCCCTGTTAAATCAGTTTGACAACCCTCCCCTGTTAAATCAGTTTGACAACCCTCCCCTCCCCTGTTAAATCAGTTTGACAACCCTCCCCTCCCCTGTTAAATCAGTTTGACAACCCTCCCCTCCCCTGTTAAATCAGTTTGACAACCCTCCCCTCCCCTGTTAAATCAGTTTGACAACCCTCCCCTGTCCTGTTAAATCAGTTTGACAACCCTCCCCTCCCCTGTTAAATCAGTTTGACAACCCTCCCCTCCCCTGTTAAATCAGTTTGACAACCCTCCCCTGTTAAATCAGTTTGACAACCCTCCCCTCCCCTGTTAAATCAGTTTGACAACCCTCCCCTGTCCTGTTAAATCAGTTTGACAACCCTCCCCTCCCCTGTCCTGTTAAATCAGTTTGACAACCCTCGCCTCCCCTGTTAAATCAGTTTGACAACCCTCCCCTCCCCTGTTAAATCAGTTTGACAACCCTCCCCTCCCCTGTTAAATCAGTTTGACAACCCTCCACTGTCCTGTTAAATCAGTTTGACAACCCTCCCCTCCCCTGTTAAATCAGTTTGACAACCCTCCCCTGTCCTGTTAAATCAGTTTGACAACCCTCCCCTGTCCTGTCCTGTTAAATCAGTTTGACAACCCTCCCCTGTCCTGTTAAATCAGTTTGACAACCCTCCCCTCCCCTGTTAAATCAGTTTGACAACCCTGTCCTGTCCTGTTAAATCAGTTTGACAACCCTCCCCTGTCCTGTTAAATCAGTTTGACAACCCTCCCCTCCCCTGTTAAATCAGTTTGACAACCCTGTCCTGTCCTGTTAAATCAGTTTGACAACCCTCCCCTCCCCTGTTAAATCAGTTTGACAACCCTCCCCTCCCCTGTTAAATCAGTTTGACAACCCTCCCCTGTCCTGTTAAATCAGTTTGACAACCCTCCCCTGTTAAATCAGTTTGACAACCCTCCCCTCCCCTGTTAAATCAGTTTGACAACCCTCCCCTCCCCTGTTAAATCAGTTTGACAACCCTCCCCTGTCCTGTTAAATCAGTTTGACAACCCTCCCCTGTCCTGTTAAATCAGTTTGACAACCCTCCCCTCCCCTGTTAAATCAGTTTGACAACCCTCCCCTCCCCTGTTAAATCAGTTTGACAACCCTGTCCTGTCCTGTTAAATCAGTTTGACAACCCCCCCTCCCCTGTTAAATCAGTTTGACAACCCTCCCCTCCCCTGTTAAATCAGTTTGACAACCCTCCCCTCCCCTGTCCTGTTAAATCAGTTTGACAACCCTCGCCTCCCTTGTTAAATCAGTTTGACAACCCTGTCCTGTCCTGTTAAATCAGTTTGACAACCCCCCCTCCCCTGTTAAATCAGTTTGACAACCCTCCCCTCCCCTGTTAAATCAGTTTGACAACCCTCCCCTCCCCTGTTAAATCAGTTTGACAACCCTCCACTGTCCTGTTAAATCAGTTTGACAACCCTCCCCTCCCCTGTTATATCAGTTTGACAAACCTCCCCTCCCCTGTTAAATCAGTTTGACAACCCTCCCCTCCCCTGTCCTGTTAAATCAGTTTGACAACCCTCCCCTGTCCTGTTAAATCAGTTTGACAACCCTCCCCTCCCCTGTTAAATCAGTTTGACAACCCTCCCCTCCCCTGTTAAATCAGTTTGACAACCCTCCCCTGTCCTGTTAAATCAGTTTGACAACCCTCCCCTGTCCTGTTAAATCAGTTTGACAACCCTCCCCTCCCCTCCCCTGTTAAATCAGTTTGACAACCCTCCCCCCTCTGTTAAATCAGTTTGACAACCCTCCCCTCCCCTGTTAAATCAGTTGGACAACCCTCCCCTCCCCTGTTAAATCAGTTTGACAACCCTCCCCTCCCCTCCCCTTTTAAATCAGTTTGACAACCCTCCCCCCTCTGTTAAATCAGTTTGACAACCCTCCCCTCCCCTCCCCTGTTAAATCAGTTTGACAACCCTCCCCCCTCTGTTAAATCAGTTTGACAACCCTCCCCTGTCCTGTCCTGTTAAATCAGTTTGACAGCCCTCCACTGTCCCTTAAGCAATATGGTTTATTTCTGCACCCTTTTTCCTGGAATCTGTGATGTTCAACCCTGAATGATCTCTGCAGCTCTTCTCATAGACGTCTTCCAGATTCGCTACTGAGCAATTGAGAGGTAGCTAGATTGAAGATAAAGCCTGCATCCCTATTGACACCCGATTCCCCTACATAGTGCACTACTGTTGCACAGGGCAGTGGTGAAAAGTTAGTGCACCCTAGAGAATAGGGGCCGTTTGAGACGCAGAGTCCCAAGGTTGAAGGTACGTGAGTTGCTATAGTTACTGTCTATCTCTGGTTGTCGTTACACCACGTGTAGAGGAGAGACGAGGGAGGATGGAGGGAGGGAGGGAGGGAGGGAGGGAGGGAGGGAGGGGAGAGGGAGGGGGGATATCAGGAGGGAGGGAGGGGGGGGAGAGGGGGGGGGGGATATAAGGAGAGAGGGGAGGGGGGAATCAGGCTCTTTCTAACAGGTTACTCTACTGAGTAGCTGTGTTCCACTCTCTCACATCACTGTCCTCACTAACTCTGATACCAGGAGGGAGGGAGGGAGGGAGGGAGGGAGGGAGGGAGGGAGGAGGGGAGGAAGGGGGGGAGGGGAGGGAGGGAGGGGAGGTGGGGAGGGAGGGAGGGAGGTGGGGAGGGAGGGAGGGAGGGAGGGAGGGAGGGGAGGGGAGGATATCAGGCTCTTTCTAACAGGTTACTCTACTGAGCAGCGGTGTTCCACTCTCTCACATCACTGTCCTCACTAACTCTGATATCAGGAGGGAGGGAGAAGGGGGGGAGGGAGGGAGGGATGGGAGGGGAGGGGAGAGAGGGGTGGATATCAGGCTCTTTCTAACAGGTTACTGTACTGAGCAGCTGAGTTCCACTCTCTCACATCATAAGCATCATTATTTTTTTCAGTCTGTTATTTTTCTCCTCAACAGTTAACAAGGTAACTCTGTAACCACTGGTAAAGGTGCTGTCTCTCTATTAGGGCGCATTAGGCTGGATGGGAGTAGAGAGCTGTGGTGTCTGTGGAACAGATAGATAGATAGATGGATGGGAGAGGAGAGCTGTGGTGTCTGTGGAACAGATAGATAGATAGATGGATGGGAGCAGAGAGCTGTGGTGTCAGGGGAACAGATAGATAGATAGATAGATGGATGGGAGCGGAGAGCTGTGGTGTCAGGGGAACAGATAGATAGATGGGAGCTGAGTCCTGTGGTGTCAGGGGAACAGATAGAAAGATGGATGGGAGCTGAGTGCTGTGGTGGGAGGGGGGAGAGCTGTGGTGGGAGGGGGAGCAGATAGATAGATGGGAGCTGAGTGCTGTGGTGTCAGGGGAACAGATAGATAGATGGATAGGAGCTGAGTGCTGTGGTGGGAGGGGGGAGAGAGCTGTGGTGGGACGGGGAGCAGAGAGCTGTGGTGTCAGGGGAACAGATAGATAGATAGATAGATAGATGGATGGGAGGGGAGAGCTGTGGTGTCAGGGGAACAGATAGATAGATGGATGGATGGGAGCGGAGAGCTGTGGTGTCAGGGGAACAGATAGATAGATGGATGGGAGCTGAGTGCTGTGGTGTCAGGGGAACAGATAGATAGATAGATGGGAGCTGAGTGCTGTGGTGTCAGGGGAACAGATAGATAGATGGATGGATGGGAGCGGAGAGCTGTGGTGTCAGGGGAACAGATAGATAGATGGATGGGAGCTGAGTGCTGTGGTGTCAGGGGAACAGATAGATAGATGGATGGGAGTGGAGAGCTGTGGTGTCAGGGGAACAGATAGATAGATGGATGGATGGGAGCGGAGAGCTGTGGTGTCAGGGGAACAGATAGATAGATGGATGGGAGCTGAGTGCTGTGGTGTCAGGGGAACAGATAGATAGATAGATGGGAGCTGAGTGCTGTGGTGTCAGGGGAACAGATAGATAGATGGATGGATGGATGGGAGCCGAGAGCTGTGGTGTCAGGGGAACAGATAGATAGATGGATGGATGGGAGCTGAGTGCTGTGGTGTCAGGGGAACAGATAGATAGATGGGAGCTGAGTGCTGTGGTGTCAGGGGAACAGATAGATAGATGGATGGATGGGAGCAGAGAGCTGTGGTGTCAGGGGAACAGATAGATAGATGGGAGCTGAGTGCTGTGGTGTCAGGGGAACAGATAGATAGATAGATGGATGGGAGCAGAGAGCTGTGGTGTCAGGGGAACAGATAGATAGATTGATGGGAGTGGAGAGCTGTGGTGTCAGGGGAACAGATAGATAGGTGGATGGGAGTGGAGAGCTGTGGTGTCAGGGGAACAGATAGATAGATAGATGGATGGGAGCAAGAAGACACTATTACCAACAGTTGGTTGGAGGTAAAACATGAACTATTCTAGTCACTATTACCAACAGTCAGTAGTCAGTATTACCAACAGTCAGTATTACCAACAGTCAGTATTACCAACAGTCAGTATTACCAACAGTCAGTAGTCAGTATTACCAACAGTCAGTAGTCAGTATTACTAACAGTCACTATTACCAACAGTCAGTAGCCACTATTACCAACAGTCAGTATTACCAACAGTCAGTAATACCAACAGTCAGTATTACCAACAGTCAGTAGTCACTATTACCAACAGTCAGTATTGCAAACAGTCAGTAGTCAGTATTACCAACAGTCAGTATTACCAATAGTCAGTATTGCAAACAGTCAGTAGTCACTATTACCAACAGTCAGTATTACCAACAGTCAGTAGTCACTATTACCAACAGTCAGTAGTCACTATTACCAACAGTCAGTGTTACCAAGAGTCAGTAGTCACTATTACCAACAGTCAGTAGTCACTATTACCAACAGTCAGTATTACCAACAGTCAGTATTACCAACAGTCAGTAGTCAGTATTACCAACAGTCAGTAGTCACTATTACCAACAGTCAGTATTACCAACGGTCACTATTACCAACAGTCAGTATTATCAACAGTCAGTAGTCACTATTACCAACAGTCAGTATTACCAACAGTCAGTAGTCACTATTACCAACAGTCAGTAGTGACTATTACCAACAGTCAGTAGTCACTATTACCAACAGTCAGTATTACCAACAGTCAGTAGTCACTATTACCAACAGTCAGTAGTCACTATTACCAACAGTCAGTATTACCAACAGTCAGTAGTCAGTATTACCAACAGTCAGTATTACCAACAGTCAGAAGTCAGTATTACCAACAGTCAGTAGTCAGTATTACCAACAGTCAGTAGTCAGTATTACCAACAGTCAGTAGTCACTATTACCGACAGTCAGTATTACCAACAGTCAGAAGTCAGAATTACCAACAGTCAGTAGTCAGTATTACCAACAGTCAGTAGTCACTATTACCAACAGTCAGTATTACAAACAGTCAGTAGTCACTATTACCAACAGTCAGTATTACCAACAGTCAGAAGTCAGTATTACCAACAGTCAGTAGTCAGTATTACCAACAGTCAGTAGTCACTATTACCAACAGTCAGTAGTCACTATTACCAACAGTCAGTAGTCACTATTACCAACAGTCAGTAGTCACTATTACCAACAGTCAGTAGTCAGTATTACCAACAGTCAGTAGTCACTATTACCAACAGTCAGTAGTCACTATTACCAACAGTCAGTAGTCAGTATTACCAACAGTCAGTAGTCAGTATTACCAACAGTCAGTAGTCAGTATTACCAACAGTCAGTAGTCAGTATTACCAACAGTCAGTAGTCAGTATTACCAACAGTCAGTAGTCAGTATTACCAACAGTCAGTAGTCAGTATTACCAACAGTCAGTATTATCAACAGTCAGTAGTCACTATTACCAACAGTCAGTAGTCAGTATTACCAACAGTCAGTAGTCAGTATTACCAACAGTCAGTAGTCAGTATTACCAACAGTCAGTAGTCAGTATTACCAACAGTCAGTATTATCAACAGTCAGTAGTCACTATTACCAACAGTCAGTAGTCAGTATTACCAACAGTCAGTAGTCAGTATTACCAACAGTCAGTATTACCAACAGTCAGTATTATCAACAGTCAGTAGTCACTATTACCAACAGTCAGTATTACCAACAGTCAGTAGTCAGTATTACCAACAGTCAGTAGTCAGTATTACCAACAGTCAGTAGTCACTATTACCAACAGTCAGTAGTCAGTATTACCAACAGTCAGTATTACCAACAGTCAGTAGTCACTATTACCAACAGTCAGTATTACCAACAGTCAGTAGTCACTATTACCAACAGTCAGTAGTCACTATTACCAACAGTCAGTATTACCAACAGTCAGTATTACCAACAGTCAGTAGTCACTATTACCAACAGTCAGTATTACCAACAGTCAGTAGTCAGTATTACCAACAGTTGGTTGGAGGTAAAGCATGACCTTGTCCAAAGATGTGTGTATGTGTTACGTTGGAGTCACAGGTGTATCAACAGAGAAATAGGTGTTATTTTGGAGTCACAGGTGTATCAATAGAGAAACAGGTGTAACAACAGAGAAACAGGTGTATCAACAGAGAAACAGGTGTTATGTTGGAGTCACAGGTGTATTAACAGAGAAACAGGTGTTATGTTGGAGTCACAGGTGTATTAACAGAGAAACAGGTGTTATGTTGGAGTCACAGGTGTATTAACAGAAAAACAGGTGTTATGTTGGATCACAGGTGTATCAACAGAGAAACAGGTGTATCAACAGAGAAACAGGTGTATCAACAGAGAAACAGGTTTATCAACAGAGAAACAGGTGTATCAACAGAGAAACAGGTGTAACAACAGAGAAACAGGTGTAACAACAGAGAAACAGGTGTATTTAACAGAGAAACAGGTGTATTGACAGAGAAACAGGTGTATCAACAGAGAAACAGGTGTATCAACAGAGAAACAGGTGTTATCAACAGATAAACAGGTGTACCAACAGTCAGTATTACCAACAGTCAGTAGTCACTATTACCAACAGTCAGTATTACCAACAGTCAGTAGTCAGTATTACCAACAGTTGGTTGGAGGTAAAGCATGACCTTGTCCAAAGATGTGTGTATGTGTTACGTTGGAGTCACAGGTGTATCAACAGAGAAATAGGTGTTATTTTGGAGTCACAGGTGTATCAACAGAGAAACAGGTGTTATGTTGGAGTCACAGGTGTATCAACAGAGAAACAGGTATATCAACAGAGAAACAGGTGTATCAACAGAGAAACAGGTGTTATGTTGGAGTCACAGGTGTATCAACAGAGAAACAGGTGTATCAACAGAGAAACAGGTGTATCAACAGAGAAACAGGTGTATCAACAGAGAAACAGGTGTACCTTTCTTTTTGAGCGTTCTGATTTCTTGGACATATTCTTCATCTTCTTGTGGAGATGGAATAACACCTGAAGAGGAAAAGGAAACGCATCATCAACACAACAGTCTGAACACATTCAGTTATCTCTATACTTGGAATTCAATCGTGATAAACAGTTAGCGGTTAGCAGTTAGCGGTTAGCGGATAGCGGTTAGCAGTTAGCGGTTAGCGGTTGAATGCATAAACGTTTCATTTGTATTTATTTATCTATTTATTTCACTTTTATTTAACCACGTAGACATTTATAACTGCGACCTGGCCAAGAGAAAGCAAAGGAGTGCGACACAAACAACAACACAGAGTTACACATGGAATAAACAACAACACAGAGTTACACATGGAATAAACAACAACACAGAGTTACACATGGAATAAACAACAACACAGAGTTACACATGGAATAAACAACAACACAGAGTTACACATGGAATAAACAACACAGAGTTACACATGGAATAAACAACAACACAGAGTTACACATGGAATAAACAACAACACAGAGTTTCACATGGAATAAACAACACAGAGTTTCACATGGAATAAACAACAACACAGAGTTTCACATGGAATAAACAACACAGAGTTACACATGGAATAAACAACAACACAGAGTTTCACATGGAATAAACAACAACACAGAGTTACACATGGAATAAACAACAACACAGAGTTTCACATGGAATAAACAACACAGAGTTTCACATGGAATAAACAACAACACAGAGTTACACATGGAATAAACAACAACACAGAGTTACACATGGAGTAAACAACAACACAGAGTTACACATGGAGTAAACAACACAGAGTTACACATGGAATAAACAACAACACAGAGTTTCACATGGAATAAACAACACAGAGTTACACATGGAATAAACAACACAGAGTTTCACATGGAATAAACAACAACACAGAGTTTCACATGGAATAAACAACAACACAGAGTTACACATGGAATAAACAACAACACAGAGTTTCACATGGAATAAACAACACAGAGTTTCACATGGAATAAACAACAACACAGAGTTACACATGGAATAAACAACAACACAGAGTTACACATGGAATAAACAACAACACAGAGTTTCACATGGAATAAACAACAACACAGAGTTTCACATGGAATAAACAACAACACAGAGTTTCACATGGAATAAACAACAACACAGAGTTTCACATGGAATAAACAACACAGAGTTTCACATGGAATAAACAACAACACAGAGTTACACATGGAATAAACAACAACACAGAGTTACACATGGAATAAACAACAACACAGAGTTTCACATGGAATAAACAACACAGAGTTTCACATGGAATAAACAACAACACAGAGTTACACTTGGAATAAACAACAACACAGAGTTACACATGGAATAAACAACAACACAGAGTTACACATGGAATAAACAACAACACAGAGTTACACATGGAATAGACAACAACACAGAGTTACACATGGAATAAACAACAACACAGAGTTACACATGGAATAGACAACAACACAGAGTTACACATGGAATAAACAACAACACAGAGTTACACATGGAATAAACAACGCTCAACACGGTTGGGACCCAAAATGAGGTACCGTGTTAGATAAGGGAGGTAAAGGCAATAAATAGGCCATAGTGGCAAAATAATGACAATTTAGCCA
Source organism: Oncorhynchus mykiss (assembly GCF_013265735.2). Lineage (NCBI taxonomy): Eukaryota > Metazoa > Chordata > Actinopteri > Salmoniformes > Salmonidae > Oncorhynchus > Oncorhynchus mykiss. Next base: position 98,698,277 of record NC_048570.1, on the reverse strand, counting down.
TTTAGCATCATAACAGATACATTGCGAAGATGTGATAGAGGTCCTTCCTCATGGACAATAACAGCACATACATCCATGTCTAACCTGTGGGAGAAAGGAAGCCCTTATCCCTCTCCTCTGGATGGAAGACAGTAACTACCGTGACATACACGGTCTCGGGTTGACATCGTCAACATTCCTCATGTACACATGTCCCATCAGTACTCTGTGTCCCATCAGTGCTCTGTGACCCATCAGTGTTCTGTGTCCCATCAGTGTTCTGTGTCCCATTAGTACTCTGTGTCCCATCAGTACTCTGTGTCCCATCAGTGTTCTGTGTCCCATCAGTGTTCTGTGTCCCATCAGTGCTCTGTGACCCATCAGTGTTCTGTGTCCCATCAGTGTTCTGTGTCCCATCAGTGTTCTGTGTCCCATCAGTACTCTGTGTCCCATCAGTGCTCTGTGTCCCATCAGTGCTCTGTGTCCCATCAGTGCTCTGTGACCCATCAGTGTTCTGTGTCCCATCAGTGCTCTGTGTCCCATCAGTACTCTGTGTCCCATCAGTGCTCTGTGTCCCATCAGTGTTCTGTGTCCCATCAGTGCTCTGTGTCCCATCAGTGTTCTGTGTCCCATCAGTGTTCTGTGTTCCATCAGTGCTCTGTGTCCCATCAGTGTTCTGTGTCCCATCAGTACTCTGTGTCCCATCAGTGTTCTGTGTTCCATCAGTACTCTGTGTCCCATCAGTGTTCTGTGTTCCATCAGTACTCTGTGTCCCATCAGTGTTCTGTGTTCCATCAGTGCTCTGTGTCCCATCAGTGTTCTGTGTTCCATCAGTACTCTGTGTCCCATCAGTGTTCTGTGTTCCATCAGTGTTCTGTGTCCCATCAGTACTCTGTGTCCCATCAGTGTTCTGTGTCCCATCAGGACTCTGTGTCCCATCAGTGTTCTGTGTCCCATCAGTGTTCTGTGTCCCATCAGTGCTCTGTGTCCCATCAGTGTTCTGTGTCCCATCAGTGCTCTGTTTCCCATCAGTGCTCTGTGTTCCATCAGTGCTCTGTGTCCCATCAGTGTTCTGTGTTCCATCAGTACTCTGTGTCCCATCAGTGCTCTGTGTCCCATCAGTGCTCTGTGTCCCATCAGTGTTCTGTGTCCCATCAGTGTTCTGTGTCCCATCAGTACTCTGTGTCCCATCAGTGCTCTGTATCCCATCAGTACTCTGTGTCCCATCAGTGTTCTGTGTCCCATCAGTACTCTGTGACCCATCAGTGTTCTGTGTCCCATCAGTACTCTGTGACCCATCAGTGTTCTGTGTCCCATCAGTACTCTGTATCCCATCAGTACTCTGTGTCCCATCAGTGTTCTGTGTCCCATCAGTACTCTGTGTCCCATCAGTACTCTGTGTCCCATCAGTACTCTGTGTCCCATCAGGACTCTGTGTGTACATGGGGTATTGACACACAAGCACCAGCCCATCAGCTAGCTTAGTACCATTCCAGGAAGCCTCAACATTTGGCAAGACAGCACAATCTGGGACCAGGCGATAGGGGGTAAAATGCCCGTCTCAGAGGAACATGAAATGGGGTCAGAAATGAAATACAGAGTGGATTTGTCTGAAATGACATCTTATCAAACAGCTATTCTAGGTTGGAGGAGGAAAGCATAATGCTTAAGACTGTAGAGTGGGAGACTAATGTTCTCTGGAGTGATGAATCACGCTTCACCATCTGCCAGTCTGACGGACGAATCTGGGTTTGGCAGATGCCAGGAGAACGCTACCTGCCCCAATGCATACCAACTGTGAAGTGTGTTGGGGCTGTTTTTCATGGTTCGGACTCCTTAGTTCCAGTGAAAGTGAAATCTTAACGCTACAGCGTACAATGACATTCTAGACGATTCTGTGCTTCTAACTTTGTGGCAACAGTTTGGGGAAGGCCCCTTTCTGTTTTCGGCATGACAATGTCACCGTGCACAAAGCCGAGATCCATACAAAAACAGTTTGTCAAAATTGGCGTGGAAGAAGTTGACTGGTCTGCAAAGAGCCCTGACCTCAACCCCATCGAACACCTCTTGGGATAAATTTGTGCGCCGACTGCACTTTAAGTGTTTTACCCAATACTGCATTCCAAATGGCACCCTATTCCCTATATAGTGCACTACTTTTAGACCAGAGCCCTATGGAACTCTATTCCCTATATAGTGCACTACTTTAGACCAGAGCCCTATGGAACTCTATTCCCTATATAGTGCACTACTGTTGACCAGAGCCCAAAAGGCCTTTCTCATAGTAGTGCACTATAAAAGGGAATAGTGTGTCATTTGGGACCGTAGAGAGAGGATATACAGAGGACAAATCCAATCTGATTTTATTCGCCACTTGCTTGGTAAACAACACGTGTAGAATAACAGTGAAATGCTGACTGGCGTGTCCTTTTCCAACAACGCAGAGCTAAAGATGAAAAAATAAATGGAAACAGGAACATCAGGAATAAATACACCGTGGAATATATATACACAGTGGAATAAATACACAGTGGAATGAATACACAGTGGAATGAATACACAGTGGAATGAATACACAGTGGAATGAATACACAGTGGAATTAAATACACAGTGGAATTAAATACACAGTGGAATATAGACACTGGGGAATGAATACACAGTGGAATTAAATACACAGTGGAATATAGACACTGGGGAATACATACACAGTGGAATGAATACACAGTGGAATGAATACACAGTGGAATGAATACACAGTGGAATGAATACACAGTGGAATGAATACACAGTGGAATATATACACAGTGGAATGAATACACAGTGGAATATATACACAGTGGAATATATATACACAGTGGAATTAAATACACAGTGGAATGAATACACAGTGGAATGAATACACAGTGGAATATATACACAGTGGAATATATACTGTAACGGTTGTCATCTTCCTCTTCTGAGGAGGAGGAGGAAATATCAGACCACTATGCAGCGTGGTAAGTGTTCGTCATATTTATTCCACTGAACACAGAAAACAAACGAACAAGTGAATAAAGGAAACCTGAAACAGTCCCGTATGGTGAAAACACTGAAACGGACAATAACCACCCACAACTAACAGTGGGGAAACAGGCTGCCTAAGTATGGTTCTCAATCAGAGACAACAACTACCCACAACTAACAGTGGGGAAACAGGCTGCCTAAGTATGGTTCTCAATCAGAGACAACAACTACCCACAACTAACAGTGGGAAAACAGGCTGCCTAAGTATGGTTCTCAATCAGAGACAACAACTACCCACAACTAACAGTGGGAAAACAGGCTGCCTAAGTATGGTTCCCAATCAGAGACAACAACTACCCACAACTAACAGGGGGAAAACAGGCTGCCTAAGTATGGTTCTCAATCAGAGACAATGATTGACAGCTGCCTCTGATTGGGAAGCATACCAGGCCAAACACATAGAAATACAACATAGACTACCCACCCCTCTGATTGGAAGAACAAAACATAGAATGCCCACCCCAACTTACGCCCTGACCAACCTAAAATAGAGACATACAAAAGGAACTAAGGTCAGGAAGTGACATATACACAGTGGAATAATCCATCAAAATACTTCAGATACAAACCAGAAAGAGGACCTTTAGCAACACTAATGAGGACATGTCAGTAGAGAACATCTTGTACTGATATTTGACCACAGTCCCCTGAGCTATAAATATGTTCCATTTAAACATTTTAAAAATTCAGGCTCAAACTATTCCACTGGTAAAGATGTCTTGGAGAATAGAGGACTTGGAGAATAGAGGACTTGGAGAATAGAGGACTTGGAGAATAGAGGACTTGGAGAATAGAGGACTTGGAGAATAGAGGACTTGGACTATAGAGGACTTGGACTATAGAGGACTTGGAGAATAGAGGACTTGGAGAATAGAGGACTTGGAGAATAGAGGACTTGGAGTATAGAGGACTTGGAGTATAGAGGACTTGGAGAATAGAGGACTTGGAGAATAGAGGACTTGGAGAATAGAGGACTTGGAGAATAGAGGACTTGGAGAATAGAGGACTTGGAGAATAGAGGACTTGGAGAATAGAGGACTTGGAGAATAGAGGACTTGGAGAATAGAGGTCTTGGAGAATAGAGGACTTGGAGGATAGAGGACTTGGAGAATAGAGGACTTGGAGAATAGAGGTCTTGGAGAATAGAGGACTTGGAGTATAGAGGTCTTGGAGAATAGAGGACTTGGAGAACCTCTATCTCCTAGCCATACGACTGTTCAATGGCTAACAACTGCTTCTCCCCCTCACACCTACACTGCTGCTTAAAATGATTACTGATTAGATGTATTGCGTCCTATATACTGCTGTTCATTGATTGCCATTACTATTAGTATCTATCTATTCATCCTGCTACTGGTCACTATTACTCCTGTTTACATGTACTGTACATATTACCATCGGTATTTATACACTGAGTGTACAAAACATTAGGAACACCTCTTTCCATGACATAGACTGACCAGGTGATTCCAGGTGAACGATATGATCCCTTATTGATGTCACCTGTTAAATACACTTCAATCAAAGTAGATGAAGGGGAGGAGTCAGGTTAAATAGTGATTTTTTTTAAAGACTTGAGGATTGTATATGTCAGAGGGTAAATGGACAAGACAAAACATTTAAGTGTCGTATGTTGCTGTTGGACAACGAAAGCTGAACGAGAGACCTCGGTTTATTGTTTTTGTAACGCTGACAGTGTTTCTATAAACTTATTTTTATTTTGGATCCTGTGGCTCTGTTGGGCTTAGTTGCTGTGAGCGCTGCTGTCGGTCCCGAGATCCCTCCAGATTCCTCAGAGGGGGAAGTGGCTACTCTTAGCAAGCAAGTAGCAAACCTTCACAAGCAAGTAGCAAACCTTCACAAGCAAGTAGCAAACCTTCACAAGCTACTGGGGGATCAACATCCACTGACTTTTTTGTGTTCTTCCACCCCAGTAGCTGGACGCCTCTATAGTTTGGTGGAAGTGTCGCCTCCGTTTCGGCTCTCCACAGCCGACTGGCCGGTGCCCAGCAGGGTTCCACCCGCGAAGGGGTCTCCCTTCGGCGGTGTTGAGATGTTGAGCCCGGACCCGACACAGAATCAGAAACAGCTTTGCCTCCATGGATCCAGAAGTTCCAGGGCCTTCTTCCTTGGTGGCTTCCCATTAATGATCAGATCCGGAAGGTATCTGCGTCTTCGTCCTCTGTTCTGTCTCCCTCTCCAGTGGCTTCTATCTCGGGTTCAGATCCTTGGAGCTCCTAGCCTCACCAGACCGTGAGGCTCCCTGAGAGACCGGCCCATTGAACATCACCAGCTGTCATCATAAGCAGCTCTATGGTGAGAAACATCTTGGTTTTCCAGGCATAAACTCTGTTCTACCCAGGATAACGAGTACAGGACATCACGAGGCTGCTTCCGACTGTTCTACCACAGATGCCGGGAGCTGACACTGTCGTAGTCCGTGTGGGGTCAAACAACATCAGGAGGGCTAGCTCGGAACATCTGATATTTCAGGTCCAGTATCATCGTTGGGCTGCGGGTGTGAAAGATTCAGCAGGCTACTGGCCTTACACATCTGGCTAAAAGACTACTGTAGCTCTGCTGGAGTCACTTTTATTGATAACTTTGACACCTTCTGGAAACAGAAGATCCTCTACAGGAATGACAGAGTCCATCCAAAATCATCTTGGCTCCTGGACTCTGTCCAAGCATTTCAAGGCTACGTTGAAACAATGACTTATCAATGACCCAAGACCAGCTCAGCTAATCCCTACCATTGTGACAATGAGTCGTCATAATGCTGCATTAATGTACATTGCTATACTAAGAGCGTTGGCTGTTAACACTGAGGTGGTGTGTCCCAGTAGGAAGACCACTGTTAACACTGAGGCAGTGTGCCCTAGTAGGAAGACCACTGTTAACACTGAGGTGGTGTGTCCTAGTAGGAAGCACACTGTTAACACTGAGGTGGTGTGTCCTAGTAGGAAGACCACTGTTAACACTGAGGCGGTGTGTCCCAGTAGGAAGACCACTGTTAACACTGAGGCAGTGTGCCCTAGTAGGAAGACCACTGTTAACACTGAGGTGGTGTGTCATAGTAGGAAGACCACCGTTAACACTGAGGTGGTGTGTCATAGTAGGAAGACCACTGAGGTGGTGTGTCATGGTAGGAAGACCACTGAGGTGGTGTGTCATAGTAGGAAGACCACTGTTAACACTGAGGTGGTGTGTCCCAGTAGGAAGACAACTGTTAACACTGAGGCGGTGTGTCCTAGTAGGAAGACCACTGAGGTGGTGTGTCATAGTAGGAAGACCACTGTTAACACTGAGGCAGTGTGCCCTAGTAGGAAGACCACTGTTAACACTGAGGTGGTGTGTCATAGTAGGAAGACCACCGTTAACACTGAGGTGGTGTGTCATAGTAGGAAGACCACTGAGGTGGTGTGTCATGGTAGGAAGACCACTGAGGTGGTGTGTCATAGTAGGAAGACCACTGTTAACACTGAGGTGGTGTGTCCCAGTAGGAAGACAACTGTTAACACTGAGGCGGTGTGTCCTAGTAGGAAGACCACTGAGGTGGTGTGTCATAGTAGGAAGACCACTGTTAACACTGAGGCGGTGTGTCATAGTAGGAAGACCACTGAGGCAGTGTGTCATAGTAGGAAGACCACTGTTAACACTGAGGTGGTGTGTCATAGTAGGAAGACCACTGTTAACACTGAGGCGGTGTGTCATAGTAGGAAGACCACTGTTAACACTGAGGCGGTGTGTCCTAGTAGGAAGACCACTGAGGTCGTGTGTCATAGTAGGAAGACCACTGTTAACACTGAGGCGGTGTGTCCTAGTAGGAGGTGGTGTGTCCTAGTAGGAAGACCACTGAGGTGGTGTGTCATAGTAGGAAGACCACTGTTAACACTGAGGTGGTGTGTCCTAGTAGGAAGACCACTGTTATCACTGAGGTGGTGTGTCCTAGTAGGAAGACCACTGTTAACACTGAGGAGGTGTGTCCTAGTAGGAAGACCACTGTTAACACTGAGGTGGTGTCCTAGTAGGAAGACCACTGTTAACACTGAGGTGGTGTGTCCTAGTAAGAAGACCACTGAGGTGGTGTGTCCTAGTAGGAAGACCACTGTTAACACTGAGGTGGTGTGTCCTAGTAGGAAGACCACTGTTAACACTGAGGTGGTGTGCCCTAGTAGGAAGACCACTGAGGTGGCGTGTCCTAGTAGGAAGACCACTGTTAACACTGAGGTGGTGTGCCCTAGTCGGAAGACCACTGAGGTGGTGTGTTCTAGTAGGAAGACCACTGTCAACACTGAGGTGGTGTGTCATAGTAGGAAGACCACTGTTAACACTGAGGTGGTGTCCTAGTAGGAAGACCACTGTTAACACTCAGGTGGTGTGTCCTAGTAGGAAGACCACTGTTAACACTGAGGCAGTGTGCCCTAGTAGGAAGACCACTGTTAACACTGAGGTGGTGTGTCCTAGTAGGAAGACCACTGTTAACACTGAGGTGGTGTGTCCTAGTAGGAAGACCACTGTTAACACTGAGGTGGTGTGTCCCAGTAGGAAGACCACTGTTAACACTGAGGTGGTGTGTCCTAGTAGGAAGACCACTGTTAACACTGAGGTGGTGTGTCCCAGTAGGAAGACCACTGTTAACACTGAGGTGGTGTGTCCTAGTAGGAAGACCACTGTTAACACTGAGGCAGTGTGCCCTAGTAGGAAGACCACTGTTAACACTGAGGTGGTGTGTCCTAGTAGGAAGACCACTGTTAACACTGAGGCGGTGTGTCCTAGTAGGAAGACCACTGTTAACACTGAGGTGGTGTGTCCCAGTAGGAAGACCACTGTTAACACTGAGGTGGTGTGCCCTAGTAGGAAGACCACTGAGGTGGTGTGTCCTAGTAGGAAGACCACTGTTAACACTGAGGTGGTGTCCTAGTAGGAAGACCACTGTTAACACTGAGGCGGTGTGTCCTAGTAGGAAGACCACTGTTAACACTGAGGTGGTGTGTCCCAGTAGGAAGACCACTGTTAACACTGAGGTGGTGTGTCCTAGTAGGAAGACCACTGTTAACACTAAGGAGGTGTGTCCTAGTAGGAGGTGGTGTGCCCTAGTCGAAAGACCACTTTGTGCAGCTCACCCTGCACTATCAAGTCTACTTCTGATAAGCTTCCCAGTAAAGCAGTAAAAACAATCAAGCAAGACAGAAAAGTGCTAAAAATAGCCAATATTAACATACTGAGAAAGAAGGTCCATGAATTCATGAACTTGCTGGTAAACAGATGACATTCATATTCTGCTGGCTCTAATCAAGCTGCCCACTCAAGAAAAAACCTTCAAACTGTAACCAGTGCCTGCAACCTGGTTCAGGTTATCAGTCAACCTACCAGGGTAGTTACAAACAGCCTGGTTCAGGTTATCAGTCAACCTACCAGGGTAGTTACAAACAGCCTGGTTCAGGTTATCAGTCAACCTACCAGGGTAGTTACAAACAGCCTGGTTCAGGTTATCAGTCAACCTACCAGGGTAGTTACAAACAACCTGGTTCAGGTTATCAGTCAACCTACCAGGGTAGTTACAAACAGCCTGGTTCAGGTTATCAGTCAACCTACCAGGGTAGTTACAAACAGCCTGGTTCAGGTTATCAGTCAACCTACCAAGGTAGTTACAAACAGCCTGGTTCAGGTTATCAGTCAACCTACCAGGGTAGTTACAAACAGCCTGGTTCAGGTTATCAGTCAACCTACCAGGGTAGTTACAAACAGCCTGGTTCAGGTTATCAGTCAACCTACCAGGGTAGTTACAAACAGCCTGGTTCAGGTTATCAGTCAACCTACCAAGGTAGTTACAAACAGCCTGGTTCAGGTTATCAGTCAACCTACCAGGGTAGTTACAAACAGCCTGGTTCAGGTTATCAGTCAACCTACCAGGGTAGTTACAAACAGCCTGGTTCAGGTTATCAGTCAACCTACCAAGGTAGTTACAAACAGCCTGGTTCAGGTTATCAGTCAACCTACCAGGGTAGTTACAAACAGCCTGGTTCAGGTTATCAGTCAACCTACCAGGGTAGTTACAAACAGCCTGGTTCAGGTTATCAGTCAACCTACCAAGGTAGTTACAAACAGCCTGGTTCAGGTTATCAGTCAACCTACCAGGGTAGTTACAAACAGCCTGGTTCAGGTTATCAGTCAACCTACCAGGGTAGTTACAAACAGCCTGGTTCAGGTTATCAGTCAACCTACCAAGGTAGTTACAAACAGCCTGGTTCAGGTTATCAGTCAACCTACCAGGGTAGTTACAAACAGCCTGGTTCAGGTTATCAGTCAACCTACCAAGGTAGTTACAAACAGCCTGGTTCAGGTTATCAGTCAACCTACCAGGGTAGTTACAAACAGCCTGGTTCAGGTTATCAGTCAACCTACCAGGGTAGTTACAAACAGCCTGGTTCAGGTTATCAGTCAACCTACCAAGGTAGTTACAAACAGCCTGGTTCAGGTTATCAGTCAACCTACCAGGGTAGTTACAAACAGCCTGGTTCAGGTTATCAGTCAACCTACCAGGGTAGTTACAAACAGCCTGGTTCAGGTTATCAGTCAACCTACCAAGGTAGTTACAAACAGCCTGGTTCAGGTTATCAGTCAACCTACCAGGGTAGTTACAAACAGCCTGGTTCGGGTTATCAGTCAACCTACCAAGGTAGTTACAAACAGCCTGGTTCGGGTTATCAGTCAACCTACCAGGGTAGTTACAAACAGCCTGGTTCAGGTTATCAGTCAACCTACCAGGGTAGTTACAAACAGCCTGGTTCAGGTTATCAGTCAACCTACCAGGGTAGTTACAAACAGCCTGGTTCAGGTTATCAGTCAACCTACCAAGGTAGTTACAAACAGCCTGGTTCAGGTTATCAGTCAACCTACCAGGGTAGTTACAAACAGCCTGGTTCAGGTTATCAGTCAACCTACCAAGGTAGTTACAAACAGCCTGGTTCGGGTTATCAGTCAACCTACCAGGGTAGTTACAAACAGCCTGGTTCAGGTTATCAGTCAACCTACCAGGGTAGTTACAAACAACCTGGTTCAGGTTATCAGTCAACCTACCAGGGTAGTTACAAACAACCTGGTTCAGGTTATCAGTCAACCTACCAGGGTAGTTACAAACAACCTGGTTCAGGTTATCAGTCAACCTACCAGGGTAGTTACAAACAGCCTGGTTCAGGTTATCAGTCAACCTACCAGGGTAGTTACAAACAACCTGGTTCAGGTTATCAGTCAACCTACCAAGGTAGTTACAAACAGCCTGGTTCAGGTTATCAGTCAACCTACCAGGGTAGTTACAAACAACCTGGTTCAGGTTATCAGTCAACCTACCAGGGTAGTTACAAACAGCCTGGTTCAGGTTATCAGTCAACCTACCAGGGTAGTTACAAACAACCTGGTTCAGGTTATCAGTCAAACTACCAGGGTAGTTACAAACAACCTGGTTCAGGTTATCAGTCAACCTACCAAGGTAGTTACAAACAGCCTGGTTCAGGTTATCAGTCAACCTACCAGGGTAGTTACAAACAACCTGGTTCAGGTTATCAGTCAACCTACCAGGGTAGTTACACACAACCTGGTTCAGGTTATCAGTCAACCTACCAGGGTAGTTACAAACAACCTGGTTCAGGTTATCAGTCAACCTACCAAGGTAGTTACACACAACCTGGTTCAGGTTATCAGTCAACCTACCAGGGTAGTTACAAACAACCTGGTTCAGGTTATCAGTCAACCTACCAGGGTAGTTACACACAACCTGGTTCAGGTTATCAGTCAACCTACCAGGGTAGTTACAAACAACCTGGTTCAGGTTATCAGTCAACCTACCAGGGTAGTTACACACAACCTGGTTCAGGTTATCAGTCAACCTACCAGGGTAGTTACACACAACCTGGTTCAGGTTATCAGTCAACCTACCAGGGTAGTTACAAACAACCTGGTTCAGGTTATCAGTCAACCTACCAGGGTAGTTACAAACAACCTGGTTCAGGTTATCAGTCAACCTACCAGGGTAGTTACAAACAGCACAGGAATGAAATCATCAACATGTATTGATCACATCTTTACTAATGCTGCAGAAATTGGCTTTAAAAGCAGTATCCAGATCCATCCGATGTTGTGATCACAATACAGTAGCCATGTCTAGGAAAACCAAAGTTCCAAAGGCTGGGCCTAATAGAGTGTAAGAGGTCAGGCTGGGCCTAATATAGTGTATAAGTGGTCATACAATACGTTCTGTAGTGATTCCTATGTTGATGATGTAAAGAATAGTTTCTGGTCTGTGGTGTGTAATGAGGAGCAACCAGACGCTGCTGTTCTGTGGTGTGTAATGAGGAGCAACCAGACGCTGCTGGTCTGTGGTGTGTAATGAGGAGCAACCAGATGCTCCTGGTCTGTGGTGTGTAATGAGGAGCAACCAGATGCTCCTGGTCTGTGGTGTGTAATGAGGAGCAACCAGATGCTCCTGGTCTGTGGTGTGTAATGAGGAGCAACCAGATGCTCCTGGTCTGTGGTGTGTAATGAGGAGCAACCAGATGCTCCTGGTCTGTGGTGTGTAATGAGGAGCAACCAGACGCTGCTGGTCTGTGGTGTGTAATGAGGAGCAACCAGACGCTGCTGGTCTGTGGTGTGTAATGAGGAGCAACCAGACGCTGCTGGTCTGTGGTGTGTAATGAGGAGCAACCAGACGCTGCTGGTCTGTGGTGTGTAATGAGGAGCAACCAGACGCTGCACTTGACACATTTATGAAATTGCTCATTCCATTTACTAATAAGCATCCGTTAAGAAAATGACTGTAAAAACGGTTAAATCCCCTTGGATTGATGAGGAAGTGAAAAACTGTTAAATCTCCTTGGATTGATGAGGAAGTGAAAAACGGTTAAATCCCCTTGGATTGATGAGGAAGTGAAAAACGGTTAAATCCCCTTGGATTGATGAGGAGGTGAAAAACGGTTAAATCCCCTTGGATTGATGAGGAAGTGAAAAACGGTTAAATCCCCTTGGATTGATGAGGAAGTGAAAAATTGTATGGTTGAGATGGATGAGGCAAAAAGTATGGCAAATGAGTCTGGCAGCACAACCGATTGGTAAACGTACTGCAAATTAAGAAATCATGTGACTAAACTGAATCAAAATAAACTATACTATGCATCAAAGATACATTATATTAAGAATGATAATAAAAAGCACCTTAAATGAACATTTTGGGGAGAAAAAGCCATCTTGGCTCCATCATTCATTGAGTCAGATGGCTCATTTATCACAAAACCCACTGATATTGCCAACACAATTAATCATTTTTTCATTGGCAAGATCAACAAACTTAGGGACGACATGCCAGCAACAAACTCTGACACTACACATCCAAGTATATCTGACCAAATTGTAAAAGATGAGCATTGTACTTTCGAATTCCGCAAAGTCAGTGTGGAAGAAATTCCGTAAAGTCAGTGTGAAAAAAATGATTGTTGTTTATCAACAATGACAAGCCACCGGAGTCTTACAATCTGGATGGAAAATTACTGAGGAATAATGGAGGATGGTATTGCCACTCCTATTTGCCACATCTTCAATTTAAGCCTACTAGGCATAATTTAAGCCCTCAGGCCTGGAGGGAAGCTAAAGTCATTCCGCTACCCAAGAACAGTAAAGCCCCCTTTACTGGCTCAAATAGCCGACCAATCAGTCTGTTACCAACCCTTAGTAAACTTCTGGAAAAAAATGGTGTTTGACCAGATACAATGCTATTAAACAGTAAACAAATTGACAACAGACTTTCAGCTCGCATATAGGGAAGGACACTCAACAAGCACGGCACTTACACAAATGACTGATGATTGGCTGAGAGAAATTAATGATAAAATGATTGTGGGGGGCTGTCTTGTTAGACTTCAGGGCAGATTTTGACATGATCTATCATAGTCTGCTGCTGGAAAAACATATGTGTTATGGCTTTACACCCCCTGCTATAATGTGGATGAAAATGTACTTGTCTAACAGAACACAGAGGTTGTTCTTTAATGGAAGCCCATCAAATATAATTAAGTTAGAATCAGGAATTCCCCAGGGTAGCTGTTTAGGCCCCTTGATTTTTTCAAATTTTTATGAACGACATGCCACTGACTTTGAGTAAAGCCAGAGTTTATATGTATTTCTATGTATGTGGATGACTCAGCACTATACACGTCAGCTACTACAGCGACTGAAATGACTACAACTCTAAACAAAGAGCTGCAGTTTGTTTGTTAAATACTAAATATTTCTAAATATTTCTAAAACTAAAAGCATTGTATTTGGAACAAAACACTCACTAAACCCTAAACCTCAACTACATCTCGTAATAAATCATGTGGAAATTGAGCAAGTTGAGGTGACTAAACTGCTTGGAGTAACCCTGGATTATACACTGTCATGGTCAAAACATATTGATACAACAGTAGCTAAAATGGGGAGAAGTCTGTCCATAATAAACCACTGCTCTGCTCTGCCTTCTTAACAGCACTATCAACAAGGCAGGTCCTATAGGCCCTAGTTTTGTCTCACCTGGATTACTGTTCAGTCGTGTGGTCAGGTGCCACAAAGAGGGACTTGGGAAAATTGCAGTTGGGTCAGAGCAGAGCAGCACGGCTGGCCCTTAAAAGTACACGGAGAGCTAACATTAATGACATGCATGTCAATCTCTCATGGTGGAAGAGAGATAAAGGTGATCTGGCCTACCTGGTTAAATAAAGGTGATCTGGTCTACCCGGTTAAATAAAGGTGATCTGGTCTACCTGGTTAAATAAAGGTGATCTGGTCTACCTGGTTAAATAAAGGTGATCTGGTCTACCTGGTTAAATAAAGGTTAAATTAAAAAACTAATTAAATTAAACACATAGGCACAGACACATGCCTACAAACACATGATAACATACAGACACACAGACGTACAAATGGATTTTGCGTTGTAGATATGTGGTCGTGGAGTATGGGCTCTGAGGACACACACTTAGTGTGTTGTGAATTCTGTAATTAACATATTGTAATATTTTTACAATTGTATAACTGCCTTAATTTTGTCAGATTATTATTATTAATAATAATTATAATTATTTTTATGGATGGGGATCCATAATAAATAAATAAAGTATGGTAGTAGGTGCCAGGCGCACCGGTTTGAGTGTGTCAAGAACTGCAACAGCGCTGTGTTTTTCAAACTCAACAGTTTCCCTGTGTGTATCCAGAATGTTCCACCACCCAAAGGACATCCAGTCATCTTGACACAACTGTGGGAAGAATTGGAGTCAACACGGGTCAGCATCCCTGTGGAACGCTTTCGACACCTCGTAGAGTCCATGCCCCCCGACAAATTGAGGCTGTTCTGAGGGAGAAAGGGGGAGCAAGACAATATTAGGAAGGTGTTCCTAATGTTTTGTGCATTCAGTGTATATTCCTGCTAACAGTCACTTTTCAGCACTGTTTACATGTATATATTACCATGAGTATATTAGCATCAGTATTTATGTATTCCTACTTACGGTCACTTTTCAGCCCTGTTTGACTGACGATTGGCTGAGTTAAATTGATGATGAAAAGGGGGCTGACGATTGGCTGAGTAAAATTGATGATGAAAAGGGGGCTGACGATTGGCTGAGTTAAATTGATGATGAAAAGGGGGCTGACGATTGGCTGAGTTAAATTGATGATGAAAAGGGGGCTGACGATTGGCTGAGTTAAATTGATGAGGAAAAGGGGGCTGACGATTGGCTGAGTTAAATTGATGATGAAAAGGGGGCTGACGATTGGCTGAGTTAAATTGATGAGGAAAAGGGGGCTGACGATTGGCTGAGTTAAATTGATGAGGAAAAGGGGGCTGACGATTGGCTGAGTTAAATTGATGAGGAAAAGGGGGCTGACGATTGGCTGAGTTAAATTGATGAGGAAAAGAGGGCTGACGATTGGCTGAGTTAAATTGATGAGGAAAAGGGGGCTGACGATTGGCTGAGTTAAATTGATGAAGAAAAGGGGGCTGACGATTGGCTGAGTTAAATTGATGAGGAAAAGAGGGCTGACGATTGGCTGAGTTAAATTGATGAGGAAAAGGGGGCTGACGATTGGCTGAGTTAAATTGATGAGGAAAAGGGGGCTGTTTTTGTTGGACTTCAGTGCATCTTTTGACATCATGGATCACAGTCTGCTGCTGGAAAAACGTGTGTTTTATGGCTTTGTGTACCTTCCTATCACGCCTACACACACACACACACACACACACACACACACACACACACACACAGAGAGAGAGAGACACAGACACAGACACACACACAAACAGACAGAGACACACTTACTAACTCCCACACACCAACACTCACTCACACACACACACACACACCTACTAACTCCCACACACCAACACTCACTCACTCACTCACTCACCCACACACACACACACACACAGACACCACGTACCGTATGCTGCTGTCATTCTGCCTACTATTATAATTATTTATATTATCATTAAAGGAGCTATGGCTGTCATTTCTATGGAAATCTATCTGAACAATGATAACATAGAATCTGACCAAATTATGCAAGATTTTAGTTCTGGGTTAAAAACAACAGTATTTTAGTTCTGGGTTAAAAACAACAGTATTTTAGTTCTGGGTTAAGTGACAGCATGTGTATGGTAACAAATATCAACCAAAGTAGTTTTGTCGAAGTAGTTCAGTTTGGAACCAACCATTTGAAGGACTATATAGGTAATTTCTCGAGGTAACCCATTCTGTAGTAAACCATTTGAAGGACTATACAGGACTGTCAGAGACTCTAGGCCTCTGAACCCAACACCGGCAGGGTAGCCTAGTGGTTAGAGCGTTGGACTAGTAACTCGAAGGTTGCGAGTTCAAACCCCCGAGCTGACAAGGTACAAATCTGTCGTTCTGCCCCTGAACAGGCAGTTAACCCACTGTTCCCAGGCCGTCATTGAAAATAAGAATTTGTTCTTAACTGACTTGCCTGGTTAAATAAAGGTAAAATAAAAAAAATAAAAAAATAAAAACCGCACGGGGTAAAAAAAAAAACGGTCACGCAGCCGGGTACAAAGAGCACTGACACACGCGCAGGTTTTCCGGAGCGCAGTGGTGCCGCACATTCGCACTTTGTTCTCGCTCACAGCATTTATTGCCGCGCTTGGCTGAAAAACATTAGCATTATAGCCCAATAAATGTCATCATTGTGTCATTTTCCAACCTCACTAATGTACACCCAAACCTGTGCGTAAAAGGTAAGCGTTTGACAGTTTCTCTACTACAGACGAAAAGTTGTCTTACCTTCGCATAGCAGCATATGATCAACCCCAACGGCAACAGATAACCAATGACTAAAATAGTGACTTTGTAGGTGTGTTTGGAAGCGCTTGCGTACCACGCTTCCCAGCAGAACGAACTGTTCGGCGCTTCCGGGTGGTCAGTAAGTATCTGGTGTTGCGCCACTGGTATAGAGAATATGAACGATAGTGCCCAAATCACACAGACCCCTGTGAGGGCATTCCTCCTGTTGCGAATGCAGGGGGACTTTTTGGAGTGTACAACAGCTATGTACCTGTCCACTGACATGGCAACCAGCGTGAAGATGCTCACCAGCATACACACCATCACTAAATAGTGAACACATTTACATAAAAAGGCTCCAAATATCCACTCAGGTAGGGAGTATATAGTAGCCTGGAACGGGACACAAAATAGCAAAAACAATAGATCCGCTATACTTAAATTGAGGATGAAAATGTTTGTCGTACTTCTGTTGCGCCGGGCCTTGATTTTCCCTATTACAATCATCACTAGAGAGTTCCCGACGACACCCAGGAGAAATATACATCCAAAAATCACCGGAACAATCACCGCCTCCGGGCCACCGTGGTCTTCTTCACCGGCACACGCCGTCAGGTTGCCGGTGTTTAATAACTCGGTCCAGGCGTAGCCCGTTTCGTTGCCCGGCAGCAGCATGGTTCTCTCTCTCTCACACGGCCGCGGCGTCCTCGTCCAGACGTTCCAGGAGTTTAAGAAATAACAGCGTTGCTATCTCCGGAGAAAGTGGTGATTTTGTCCAGAGCCTCGCATGGTATACAATGTGGTCTATGTATCACACTCAGTCCAGTAACACTGCTGTGTCAAGTTCCAGATGTGTTGGGTTTATGCTACTTTTACGCATCGTTTGGGGGAAATGGTTATGCGTTTATCCACTTGTGAGAAAAGCCGACTACAACAAGTGAAAGGAGGCTTGGTCTCCCGATGCGCGTCTTCGACGGAACACACTAACCATAGCCTGGCTATGACAGATACAGTATAGGCGAACCCAGGCGGTCATGAAGCGGTAAAATGAAACCATGTGTTGTCCAAAACCTCTCGGAGCTCCTTATAGTAACATGAACACGGAGACCTTTCAGCGCTGGTTCCTTCTGCTGTAAAAAAACGTACTAAAACCTTAATGGTATAATTAAGCAATAAGAAACGAGTGGGTGTGGTATATGGCCAATATACCACGGCTATGGACTGTCCATAAGCACTACGCAGCGCGGGGTGCCTGAACACAGCCCTTGGCCACATACCACAAACCCGTGAAGGTGCCTTATTGCTATTGTAAACAGGTTACCTACAGGTTGACAACCTCTACTGTGGAGTACGTCTGGAGATCATTATACCATGGAGCGGAAAGGGTTTGAGTGAAACACTGTGAGGTGTGAAGACTGGAAAGAAAACAACAACCTATTTACACCAGTTCCTCCCGGCAATAGCGGTCTATGATTTCTATCATGGCTTTTATGTTATATGACGTTTCGTTTCATTGTCTGACATCATTTAAAATTAAATATATTTATATCAGTATTGACAGTAGCAAGTGTTATTATTAATATTTGTGCTAACTCGAATCTTGAATATTTGACAGAGAGAAATCCTCGGATAAAATACTACGTGGCAAAACGAAAGTACCACTTGGTTGGATATCCGAAACTAAAAACAAATCACTGCCTCTAGGATAGTTTTGGTCTTCTATATGAACCCCTGCATGTCACGTGTGCTCCCTCTCCGGTCTCTCTAGATCACCAGGCTGCTCGTTATGGAGCACACCTGTCACCATCGTTACGCGTGTCAGTGCATTACGACACTCACCTGGACTCCATAACCTCCCCGATTGCCTGCCCTATAGATGCCCCTCTCTTTGGTTCCTTCGCTATATATGTCCCTCTCTTTGGTTCCTTCGCTATATATGTCCATCCCTTCGGTTCCTTCCCTATATATGTCCCTCCCTTTGCTTCCTTCCCTATATATGTCACTCCCTTTGGTTCCTTCCCTATATATGTCCCTCTCTTTGGTTCCTTCCCTATATATGTCCCTCCCTTTGGTTCCTTCCCTATATATGTCCCTCTCTTTGGTTCCTTCCCTATATATGTCTCTCTCTTTGGTTCCTTCCCTATATATGTCTCTCTCTTCGGTTCCTTCCCTATATACGTCACTCCCTTTGGATCCTTCCCTATATATGTCTCTCCCTTTGGTTCCTTCCCTACATATGTCCCTCTCTTTGGTTCCTGCCCTATATATGTCTCTCCCTTTAGTTCCTACCCTATATATGTCCCTCCCTTTGGTTCCTACCCTATATATGTCACTCCCTTTGGTTCCATCCCTATATATGTCCCTCTCTTTAGTTCCTTCCCTATATATGTCCCTCTCTTTGGTTCCTTCCCTATATATGTCCCTCCCTTTGGTTCCTTCCCTATATATGTCACTCCCTTTGGTTCCTTCCCTATATATGTCCCTCTCTTTGGTTCCTTCCCTATATATGTCCCTCTCTTTGGTTCCTTCCCTATATATGTCTCTCCCTTTGGTTCCTTCCCTATATATGTCCCTCCCTTTGGTTCCTTCCCTATATAGGTCACTCCCTTTGGTTCCTTCCCTATATATGTCACTCCCTTTGGTTCCTTCCCTATATATGTCACTCCCTTTGGTTCCTTCCCTATATATGTCCCTCTCTTTGGTTCCTTCCCTATATATGTCACTCCCGTTGCTTCCTTCCCTATATATGTCTCTCCCTTTGGTTCCTTCCCTATATATGTCACTCCCTTTGGTTCCTTCCCTATATATGTCTCTCCCTTTGGTTCCTTCCCTATATATGTCTCTCCCTTTGGTTCCTTCCCTATATATGTCTCTCCCTTTGGTTCCTTCCCTATATATGTCCCTCCCTTTGGTTCCTTCCCTATATATGTCTCTCCCTTTGGTTCCTTCCCTATATATGTCTCTCCCTTTGGTTCCTTCCCAATATATGTCACTGCCTTTGGTTCCTTCCCTGTATATGTCCCTCTCTTTGGTTCCTTCCCTATATATGTCCCTCTCTTTGGTTCCTTCCCTATATATGTCACTCCCTTTGGTTCCTTCCCTGTATATGTCCCTCTCTTTGGTTCCTTCCCTATATATGTCTCTCCCTTTAGTTCCTACCCTATATATGTCCCTCCCTTTGGTTCCTACCCTATATATGTCCCTCCCTTTGGTTCCATCCCTATATATGTCCCTCTCTTTAGTTCCTTCCCTATATATGTCCCTCTCTTTGGTTCCTTCCCTATATATGTCCCTCCCTTTGGTTCCTTCCCTATATATGTCACTCCCTTTGGTTCCTTCCCTATATATGTCCCTCTCTTTGGTTCCTTCCCTATATATGTCCCTCTCTTTGGTTCCTTCCCTATATATGTCTCTCCCTTTGGTTCCTTCCCTATATATGTCCCTCCCTTTGGTTCCTTCCCTATATAGGTCACTCCCTTTGGTTCCTTCCCTATATATGTCACTCCCTTTGGTTCCTTCCCTATATATGTCACTCCCTTTGGTTCCTTCCCTATATATGTCCCTCTCTTTGGTTCCTTCCCTATATATGTCACTCCCGTTGCTTCCTTCCCTATATATGTCTCTCCCTTTGGTTCCTTCCCTATATATGTCACTCCCTTTGGTTCCTTCCCTATATATGTCTCTCCCTTTGGTTCCTTCCCTATATATGTCTCTCCCTTTGGTTCCTTCCCTATATATGTCCCTCTCTTTGGTTCCTTCCCTATATATGTCTCTCCCTTTGGTTCATTCCCTATATATGTCACTCCCTTTGGTTCCTTCCCTATATATGTCTCTCCCTTTGGTTCCTTCCCTATATATGTCTCTCCCTTTGGTTCCTTCCCTATATATGTCTCTCCCTTTGGTTCCTTCCCTATATATGTCCCTCCCTTTGGTTCCTTCCCTATATATGTCCCTCCCTTTGGTTCCTTCCCTATATATGTCTCTCCCTTTGGTTCCTTCCCAATATATGTCACTGCCTTTGGTTCCTTCCCTGTATATGTCCCTCTCTTTGGTTCCTTCCCTATATATGTCCCTCTCTTTGGTTCCTTCCCTATATATGTCACTCCCTTTGGTTCCTTCCCTGTATATGTCCCTCTCTTTGGTTCCTTCCCTATATATGTCTCTCCCTTTGGTTCATTCCCTATATATGTCTCTCCCTTTGGTTCCTTCCCTATATATGTCCCTCCCTTTGGTTCCTTCCCTATATATGTCCCTCACTTTGGTTCCTTCCCTATATATGTCTCTCCCTTTGGTTCCTTCCCTATATATATGTCACTCCCTTTGGTTCCTGCCCTATATATGTCTCTCCCTTTGGTTCCTTCCCTATATATGTCTCTCCCTTTGGTTCCTTCCCTATTAATGTCCCTCCCTTTGGTTCCTGCCCTATATATGTCACTCCCTTTGGTTCCTGCCCTATATATGTCTCTCCCTTTGGTTCCTTCCCTATATATATCACTCCCTTTGGTTCCTTCCCTATATATGTCTCTCCCTTTGGTTCCTTCCCTATATATGTCTCTCCCTTTGGTTCCTTCCCTATATATGTCCCTCCCTTTGGTTCCTTCCCTATATATGTCCCTCCCTTTGGTTCCTTCCCTATATATGTCTCTCCCTTTGGTTCCTACCCTATATATGTCCCTCTCTTTGGTTCCTTCCCTATATATGTCTCTCCCTTTGGTTCCTTCCCCAGGCGTTATTGTTTCTGTTCCTGGTTCTTATTTTGTATTATCAGTGTTTAAATGCTAAATTGTAATTACTTTGCTACTACGGCCTATTTATTGCCTTGCCTCCCTAATCTTACCTCATTTGCACTCACTGTATATAGACTTTTCTATTGTGTTATTGACTGTACGTTTGTTTATTTCATGTGAAACTCTGTGTTGTTGTTTGTGTCGCACTGCTTTGCTTTATCTTGTCCAGGAGGCAGTTGTAAATGAGAACTTGTTCTCAACTGGCCTACCTGGTTAAATAAAGGTAAATTAAAACACTCACTTCCTGAACTTGCTTCCTGACTCTCAGCGCATATCGTTACACAGCAGGATTCAATTAGGGGATCAATCAATAATTAATCTCTTCCTTAAAGTTGAAACAAATTATCTACCACACTTGCTTTGGCAAAGTTAACATATGTTTCCCATGCCAATAAAGCCCCTTGAATTGAATTGAATTGAGAGAGAGAGACAGACACACAGATGAGAGATAGAGACAGACAGATACACAGAGAGAGAGAGATAGAGAGAGAGAGAGACCTATTGTACTAACAGTTTACTTGTTCAGTGAATAGGAATATTTATATATATAGACAACGTAATAGTTTATAGTTACTGCATTTCTGACTGCTAATCTCTCTTTCTGCAACATGAAATCACTATCAGTTAGTACAGGGCCTAAACTCATCAACCTATCAGTCAGCATGTGGAACATTCAGGGCCTAAACTCATCAACCTATCAGTCAGCATGTGGAACATTCAGGGCCTAAACTCATCAACCTATCAGTCAGCATGTGGAACATTCAGGGCCTAAACTCATCAACCTATCAGTCAGCATGTGGAACATTCAGGGCCTAAACTCATCAACCTATCAGTCAGCATGTGGAACATTCAGGGCCTAAACTCACCAACCTATCATTCAGCATGTGGAACATTCAGGGCCTAAACTCACCAACCTATCATTCAGCATGTGGAACATTCAGGGCCTAAACTCATCAACCTATCAGTCAGCATGTGGAACATTCAGGGCCTAAACTCATCAACCTATCAGTCAGCATGTGGAACATTCAGGGCCTAAACTCATCAACCTATCAGTCAGCATGTGGAACATTCAGGGCCTAAACTCATCAACCTATCAGTCAGCATGTGGAACATTCAGGGCCTAAACTCATCAACCTATCAGTCAGCATGTGGAACATTCAGGGCCTAAACTCATCAACCTATCAGTCAGCATGTGGAACATTCAGGGCCTAAACTCATCAACCTATCAGTTGGCATGTGGAACATTCAGGGCCTAAACTCATCAACCTATCAGTCAGCATGTGGAACATTCAGGGCCTAAACTCATCAACCTATCAGTCAGCATGTGGAACATTCAGGGCCTAAACTCATCAACCTCTAGACTGAAGAGTTTAACATTGGAGTTCAACACACATCTTAAAGATGTTGACGTCATAATTCTGCAGGAGACATGGTGTAAGGCTGACGTTGTCACTCACTGTCCCACAGGCTACAGAGAGGTCACTGTCCCACAGGCTACAGAGAGGTCACTGTCCAACAGGCTACAGAGAGGTCACTGTCCCACAGGCTACAGAGAGGTCACTGTCCCACAGGCTACAGAGAGGTCACTGTCCCACAGGCTACAGAGAGGTCACTGTCCCACAGGCTACAGAGAGGTCACTGTCCCACAGGCTACAGAGAGGTCACTGTCCCACAGGCTACAGAGAGGTCACTGTCCCACAGGCTACAGAGAGGTCACTGTCCCACAGGCTACAGAGAGGTCACTGTCCCACAGGCTACAGAGAGGTCACTGTCCCACAGGCTACAGAGAGGTCACTGTGCCAAAGGCTACAGAGAGGTCACTGTCCCACAGGCTACAGAGAGGTCACTGTGCCACAGGCTACAGAGAGGTCACTGTGCCACAGGCTACAGAGAGGTCACTGTCCCACAGGCTACAGAGAGGTCACTGTCCCACATGCTACAGAGAGTTCACTGTGCCACAGGCTACAGAGACGTAATTGTGCCTCAGGCTACAGAGAGGTCACTGTCCCACAGGCTACAGAGAGTTCACTGTGCCACAGGCTACATAGAGGTCACTGTCCCACAGGCTACAGAGAGGTCACTGTCCCACAGGCTACAGAGAGGTCACTGTCCCACAGGCTACAGAGAGGTCACTGTCCCACAGGCTACAAAGAGGTCACTGTCCCACAGGCTACAGAGAGGTCACTGTCCCACAGGCTACAGAGAGGTCACTGTGCCACAGGCTACAGAGAGGTCACTGTCCCACAGGCTACAGAGAGGTCACTGTGCCACAGGCTACAGAGAGGTCACTGTGCCACAGGCTACAGAGAGGTAATTGTACCACAGGCTACAGAAAGGTCACTGTCCCACAGGCTACAGAGAGGTCACTGTCCCACAGGCTACAGAGAGGTAATTGTGCCACAGGCTACAGAGAGGTCACTGTCCCACAGGCTACAAAGAGGTCACTGTCCCACAGGCTACAAAGAGGTCACTGTCCCACAGGCTACAGAGAGGTCACTGTCCCACAGGCTACAGAGAGGTCACTGTGCCACAGGCTACAGAGAGGTCACTGTCCCACAGGCTACAGAGAGTTCACTGTCCCACAGGCTACAGAGAGGTAATTGTACCACAGGCTACAGAAAGGTTTCTGTCCCACAGGCTACAGAGAGGTCACTGTCCCACAGGCTACAGAGAGGTAATTGTGCCACAGGCTACAGAGAGGTCACTGTCCCACAGGCTACAGAGAGGTCACTGTCCCACAGGCTACAAAGAGGTCACTGTCCCACAGGCTACAGAGAGGTCACTGTCGCACAGGCTACAGAGAGGTCACTGTGCCACAGGCTACAGAGAGGTCACTGTCCCACAGGCTACATAGAGGTCACTGTGCCACAGGCTACATAGAGGTCACTGTGCCACAGGCTACATAGAGGTCACTGTGCCACAGGCTACATAGAGGTCACTGTGCCACAGGCTACATAGAGGTCACTGTGCCACAGGCTACAGAGAGGTCACTGTCCCACAGGCTACAGAGAGGTCACTGTCCCACAGGCTACAGAGAGGTCACTGTGCCACAGGCTACAGAGAGGTCACTGTGCCACAGGCTACAGAGAGGTCACTGTGCCACAGGCTACAGAGAGGTAATTGTACCACAGGCTACAGAAAGGTCACTGTCCCACAGGCCACAGAGAGGTCACTGTCCCACAGGCTACAGAGAGGTAATTGTCCCACAGGCTACAGAGAGGTCACTGTCCCACAGGCTACAGAGAGGTCACTGTGCAGTCACAGAAACACAGCTCTGTCAACAGAGGAAGAGACTCTGGAGGATTGATCATTTGGTACAAATCCCAACTACAACATCTAATTGATCCCCTCAAAATTGGCAAATATCACATTTGGTTAAAACTGAAAAAAAGAACTTGTACTCAGAATCCCCATATTACTCAGAGGAGATCTCCCCCCCCCAGAATCCCCATAATACTCAGAGGAGATCTCCCCCCCCCCCCCAGAATCCCCATATTACTCAGAGGAGATCTCCCCCCACCTCAGAATCCCCATATTACTCAGAGGAGATCCCCCCCCCCCCCTCAGAATCCCCATATTACTCAGAGGAGATCTCCCCCCCCCCTCAGAATCCCCATATTACTCAGAGGAGATCTTCCCCCCCCCCCCCCCCCCTCAGAATCCCCATATTACTCAGAGGAGATCTCCCCCTCCCCCCCCCAGAATCCCCATATTACTCAGAGGAGATCTCCCCCCCAACAGAATCCCCATATTACTCAGAGGAGATCTCCCCCCTCAGAATCCCCATATTACTCAGATGAGATCTCCCCCCCCCCCCCTCAGAATCCACATATTACTCAGAGGAGATCTCCCCCCCCCCTCAGAATCCCCATATTACTCAGAGGAGATCTTCCCCCCCCCCCCCCCCTCAGAATCCACATATTACTCAGAGGAGATCTCCCCCCCCCCCCAGAATCCCCATAATACTCAGAGGAGATCTCTCCCCCCCCCCCCCCCCCCCCAGAATCCCCATATTACTCAGAGGAGATCTCCCCCCACCTCAGAATCCCCATATTACTCAGAGGAGATCTCCCCCCCCCCCCCTCAGAATCCCCATATTACCCAGAGGAGATCCCCCCCCCCCCCCCCCCTCAGAATCCCCATATTACTCAGAGGAGATCTCCCCCCCCAGAATCCCCATATTACTCAGAGGAGATCTCCCCCCCAACAGAATCCCCATATCACTCAGAGGAGATCTCCCCCTCAGAATCCCCATATTACTCAGATGAGATCTCCCCCCCCCCCCCTCAGAATCCCCATATTACTCAGAGGAGATCTCCCCCCCCCCCCCCCCCCCTCAGAATCCCCATATTACTCAGAGGAGATCTCCCCCCCCCCCCTCAGAATCCCCATATTACTCAGAGGAGATCCCCCCCCCCAGAATCCCCATATTGCTCAGAGGAGATCTCCCACCCCCCCCCCAGAATCCCCATATTACTCAGAGGAGATCTCCCACCCCCCCGCCAGAATCCCCATTATAACTCAGAGGAGATCTCCCCCCTCAGAATCCCCATATTACTCAGAGGAGATCCCCCCCCTCAGAATCCCCATATTACTCAGAGGAGATCTCCCCCCCCCCCCCCCTCAGAATCCCCATATTACTCAGAGGAGATCTCCCCCCCCCCCCCCCCCTCAGAATCCCCATATTACTCAGAGGAGATCTCCCCCCCCCCCCCCTCAGAATCCCCATATTACCCAGAGGAGATCTCCCACACCCTTGAGGAAGAGACGTGCCATTTCCAGGCCCAGGGTCTTGTGCTCATTTGTGGGGACACAAATGCGCACACACGAACACTACCTGATCTAACGACCACACGAGGGGACAGCTTTATTACAGGTCATAGTGTCACTGTCTTCATCTCCCCCATAGAAACAACAGTGACAGCACCGTCAACAACAACAGAAGGGATCTGTTGCATCTCTGTAGAGGCCTGGGTCTGTACTTTGTCAATGGTAGGTTACGGGGGAGGGGGGGGGGGGGACTCTTTGGGGAGATTCACCTATTACTCACCTCTTGGCCACAGCACAGTAGACTACATGATTACAGACATTGACCCTTTCTCTCTCAGCTCAATCACTGTCAAGCCACAAACACCTCTGTCTGATCACAGCCAAGTTACGTTGTTCCTCAAAAGAACAGACATGGAAACAACCAGACATTCACAGCCCAGTGAGCTGTACAACATCAGACATTCATACAGATGGGCCCAAAACAGCACAGAAGAATACCAGAAAGCAACCTGGAACCAACATATCCAAACACTCTTAGATAACTTTCTGGATACCTGTCACGCCCTGGCCTTAGTATTCTGTGTTTTCGTTATTATTTTGGTTAGGCCAGGGTGTGACATGGGGATTTATGTGTCTTGTTTTGTCTGGGGTTGTTTGTAGTTATGGGATTGTGGTTAGAGTAGTACTCTAGGTAAGTCTATGGTTGCCTAGAGTGGTTCTCAATCAGAGGCAGGTGTTTATCGTTGTCTCTGATTGGGAACCATATTTAGGCAGCCATATTATTTAGGTCTCTTGTGGGTGATTGTTCCTGTCTCTGTGTTTGCACCAGATAGGGCTGTTTTGGGTTTTCACGGTTCTTGTTTTGTTAGTTTGTTCATGTGTAGAGTCTTTATTAAAGAAACATGAATAAAAAGCATTTTGGTCCGCTCCTCCTTCGACACAAGAAAACTGTTACAGAATCACCCACCAACCAAGGACCAAGCGGCGTGGTAAACAGAGGCAGCAGGAGAAGCGACAGGTGCAGCAGGAGCAACAGCAGCAGCAGCAAAAGCAGCAACAGGAGACGCAACAGAGGCAGCAGCAGCAGTGGGAGAGGCTGCATTATTTGGAGAAATGGACTTGGGAGGAGATCCTTGACGGGAAAGGACCCTGGGCAGAGCCAGGGGAATATTGCCGCCCCAAAGCCGAGCTGGAGGCAGCGAAAGCAGAGAGGCGGCATTATGAGGAGCTAGCACGGCAGAGTGGCTGGAAGCCCGAGAGGCAGCCCCAAAAATTTATTGGGGGGGAGGCACAGGGAGAGTGTGGCAGAGTCAGGAGCCAGACCTGAGCCAACTCCCTCTGTTTACCGTAAGGAGCGATGGATGTTATCGGAGCTATCGGCGAAGCTGAGGGCTGAGTCTGAGAGGGTCGGGGAGTTATTGGACAGAATGGAGGAGAGTGAACGGATGGGAGATGAGGAGACACTCGAGGAGGTGTTAATAGAATTGGGGGAGTGTGAAGAAAGAGAGCAGTTGATTTGGCGTAGTATGCAAGGCATTCGCCCTGAGGTGCGTGTCCCCAGCCCGGTACCACCAGTGCCGGCACCCCGCACCAGGCTGTCTCTCCGTCCCATCAACACAGGTGCTCCCGCTACCAGAGTTTCCGCCCCTCAGTCCAGAGGCGCCAGAGCCCCTCAGTCCAGAGGCGCCAGAGCCCCTCTGTCCCGCGCTGCCAGAGCCTTCCTCCTGTCCAGCGTTGCCGGAGTCTCCAGTCTGTCCGGCGCTGTCAGAGCTTCCGCCCCTCAGTCCAGAGGCGCCAGAGCCCCTCAGTCCAGAGGCACCAGAGCCCCTCAGTCCAGAGGCGCCAGAGCCCCTCAGTCCAGAGGCGCCAGAGCCCCTCAGTCCAGAGGCGCCAGAGCTCCTCAGTCCAGAGGCGCCAGAGCCCCTCAGTCCAGAGGCGCCAGAGCTCCTCAGTCCAGCGCTGCCAGAGCCTTCCTCGCCAGCGTTGCCGGAGCTTCCCATCTGCCCAGCGCCATCAGAGTCGCCAGGCTGCCCAGCGCCGCCTGAGCCACCCGTCTGCCCAGCGCCGCCTGAGCCGCCAGTCTGCCCAGCGCCGCCTGAGCCGCCAGTCTGCCCAGCGCCGCCTGAGCCACCCGTCTGCCCAGCGCCGCCAGTGCCGCCAGTCTGCCCAGCGCCGCCAGTGCCGCCAGTCTGCCCAGCGCCGCCTGAGCCGCCAGTCTGCCCGGAGCCGCCTGAGCCGCCAGTCTGCCAGGAGCCGCCAGCGCCGCCAGTCTGCCAGGAGCCGCCAGCGCCGTCAGTCTGCCAGGAGCCGCCAGCGCCGCCAGTCAGCCAGGATCCGCCAGAGCCGCCAGTCTGCCAGGATTCTTTAGAACCGCCAGTCAGCCAGGATCCGCCATTCAACCAGGATCCACCAGTCAGCCAGGATCTGCCAGAACTGCCAGTCAGCCAGGATCTGCCAGAACTGCCAGTCAGCCAGGATCTGCCAGAGCCGTCTGTCATCCAGGATCCGCCATTCAGCCAGGATCCGCCAGTCAGCCAGGATCTGTCGGAACCACCAGTCAGCCAGGATCTGCCGGAACCACCAGCCAGCCAGGATCTGCCAGATCCATCAACCTGCCTGAGCTTCCTCTCGGTCCCGAGCTCCCCCTCGGTCCCGAGCTCCCCCTCGGTCCTGAACTTCCTCAGTCGTAAGGCACCCCTCAGTCCAGGTGGGCCCTTTGTTGGGGTTAGTAGGCCTGGGTCGGCGGCGAGGGTCACCAATCAAGGGACGCGAAGGAGGTGGACAGAGACTATGTTGGAATGGGGTCCACGTCCAGCACCAGAGCCGCCACCGTGGACAGGCGCCCACCCAGACCCTCCCCTATGGATTTAGGTGGCGGCCGGGAGTCCGCTCCTTTGGGGGGGGGGTTCTGTCACGCCCTGGCCTTAGTATTCTGTGTTTTCGTTATTATTTTGGTGAGGCCAGGGTGTGACATGGGGATTTATGTGGTTCGTTTTGTCTGGGGTTGAGGAGCTCTATAAGAAACTAAACTATTACTGACCAGGAGCTCTATAAGAAACTAAACTATTACTGACCAGGAGCTCTATAAGAAACTAAACTATTACTGACCAGGAGCTCTATAAGAAACTAAACTATTACTGACCAGGAGCTCTATAAGACACTAAACTATTAATGACCAGGAGCTCTATAAGAAACTAAACTATTACTGACCAGGAGCTCTATAAGACACTAAACTATTAATGACCAGGAGCTCTATAAGAAACTAAACTATTACTGACCAGGAGCTCTATAAGAAACTAAACTATTACTGACCAGGAGCTCTATAAGAAACTAAACTATTACTGACCAGGAGCTCTATAAGAAACTAAACTATTACTGACCAGGAGCTCTATAAGAAACTAAACTATTACTGACCAGGAGCTCTATAAGACACTAAACTATTAATGACCAGGAGCTCTATAAGAAACTAAACTATTACTGACCAGGAGCTCTATAAGACACTAAACTATTAATGACCAGGAGCTCTATAAGAAACTAAACTATTACTGACCAGGAGCTCTATTAGAAACTAAACTATTACTGACCAGGAGCTCTATAAGACACTAAACTATTAATGACCAGGAGCTCTATAAGAAACTAAACTATTACTGACCAGGAGCTCTATAAGAAACTAAACTATTACTGACCAGGAGCTCTATAAGAAACTAAACTATTACTGACCAGGAGCTCTATAAGAAACTAAACTATTACTGACCAGGAGCTCTATAAGAAACTAAACTATTACTGACCAGGAGCTCTATAAGACACTAAACTATTAATGACCAGGAGCTCTATAAGAAACTAAACTATTACTGACCAGGAGCTCTATAAGACACTAAACTATTAATGACCAGGAGCTCTATAAGAAACTAAACTATTACTGACCAGGAGCTCTATAAGAAACTAAACTATTACTGACCAGGAGCTCTATAAGAAACTAAACTATTACTGACCAGGAGCTCTATAAGACACTAAACTATTAATGACCAGGAGCTCTATAAGAAACTAAACTATTACTGACCAGGAGCTCTATAAGACACTAAACTATTAATGACCAGGAGCTCTATAAGAAACTAAACTATTACTGACCAGGAGCTCTATAAGAAACTAAACTATTACTGACCAGGAGCTCTATAAGAAACTAAACTATTACTGACCAGGAGCTCTATAAGAAACTAAACTATTACTGACCAGGAGCTCTATAAGAAACTAAACTATTACTGACCAGGAGCTCTATAAGACACTAAACTATTAATGACCAGGAGCTCTATAAGAAACTAAACTATTACTGACCAGGAGCTCTATAAGACACTAAACTATTAATGACCAGGAGCTCTATAAGAAACTAAACTATTACTGACCAGGAGCTCTTTTAGAAACTAAACTATTACTGACCAGGAGCTCTATAAGACACTAAACTATTAATGACCAGGAGCTCTATAAGAAACTAAACTATTACTGACCAGGAGCTCTATAAGAAACTAAACTATTACTGACCAGGAGCTCTATAAGAAACTAAACTATTACTGACCAGGAGCTCTATAAGAAACTAAACTATTACTGACCAGGAGCTCTATAAGAAACTAAACTATTACTGACCAGGAGCTCTATAAGACACTAAACTATTAATGACCAGGAGCTCTATAAGAAACTAAACTATTACTGACCAGGAGCTCTATAAGACACTAAACTATTAATGACCAGGAGCTCTATAAGAAACTAAACTATTACTGACCAGGAGCTCTATAAGAAACTAAACTATTACTGACCAGGAGCTCTATAAGAAACTAAACTATTACTGACCAGGAGCTCTATAAGACACTAAACTATTACTGACCAGGAGCTCTATAAGAAACTAAACTATTACTGACCAGGAGCTCTATTAGAAACTAAACTATTACTGACCAGGAGCTCTATAAGAAACTAAACTATTACTGACCAGGAGCTCTATAAGAAACTAAACTATTACTGACCAGGAGCTCTATAAGAAACTAAACAATTACTGACCAGGAGCTCTATAAGACACTAAACTATTAATGACCAGGAGCTCTATAAGAAACTAAACTATTACTGACCAGGAGCTCTATAAGACACTAAACTATTAATGACCAGGAGCTCTATAAGAAACTAAACTATTACTGACCAGGAGCTCTATAAGAAACTAAACTATTACTGACCAGGAGCTCTATAAGAAACTAAACTATTACTGACCAGGAGCTCTATAAGACACTAAACTATTACTGACCAGGAGCTCTATAAGAAACTAAACTATTACTGACCAGGAGCTCTATTAGAAACTAAACTATTACTGACCAGGAGCTCTATAAGAAACTAAACTATTACTGACCAGGAGCTCTATAAGAAACTAAACTATTACTGACCAGGAGCTCTATAAGAAACTAAACTATTACTGACCAGGAGCTCTATAAGAAACTAAACAATTACTGACCAGGAGCTCTATAAGACACTAAACTATTAATGACCAGGAGCTCTATAAGAAACTAAACTATTACTGACCAGGAGCTCTATAAGACACTAAACTATTAATGACCAGGAGCTCTATAAGAAACTAAACTATTACTGACCAGGAGCTCTATAAGAAACTAAACTATTACTGACCAGGAGCTCTATAAGAAACTAAACTATTACTGACCAGGAGCTCTATAAGACACTAAACTATTACTGACCAGGAGCTCTATAAGAAACTAAACTATTACTGACCAGGAGCTCTATTAGAAACTAAACTATTACTGACCAGGAGCTCTATAAGAAACTAAACTATTACTGACCAGGAGCTCTATAAGAAACTAAACTATTACTGACCAGGAGCTCTATAAGAAACTAAACTATTACTGACCAGGAGCTCTATAAGACACTAAACTATTACTGACCAGGAGCTCTATAAGAAACTAAACTATTACTGACCAGGAGCTCTATTAGAAACTAAACTATTACTGACCAGGAGCTCTATAAGACACTAAACTATTACTGACCAGGAGCTCTATAAGAAACTAAACTATTACTGACCAGGAGCTCTATTAGAAACTAAACTATTACTGACCAGGAGCTCTATAAGAAACTAAACTATTACTGACCAGGAGCTCTATAAGAAACTAAACTATTACTGACCAGGAGCTCTATAAGACACTAAACTATTACTGACCAGGAGGTCTATAAGAAACTAAACTATTACTGACCAGGAGCTCTATAAGAAACTAAACTATTACTGACCTGTCATGTATTGTCATGTTGTCTTGTTTCTGTCCTTTCCTTTCACCCTGTCTCCCTCTGCTGGTCGTACTAGGTTACCGTTTCTGTCCCTCTTTCCCCCAGCTGTTCCTTGTCTTCTCTGACTACCTCATTTACCCCTTTTCCCACCGGTTCCCTTTTTCCCTCTGATTAGGTCCCTATATCTCTCTCTGTTTTTGTTCCTGTCCTTGTCGGATTCTCGTTTGTGTTACTCATGCCTGAACCAGACTATCGTCGTGTTTGCTGCAACCTTGTCCTGTCCTGTCGGAATCTGCCTGTTCAGCTAACCTTGTCCTGTCCTGTCGGAATCTGCCTGTCCATCTGAGCCTACGTGTGTTTCGTCATTAAAGAAACTCTGTTTTGTTAATTCGCTTTTGGGTCCTCATTCACGCACCTGACAGAAGAATCCGACCAAGAATGGACCCAGCGACTTCGGATCCTCTCCACTCAGCCGTCGAGATCCAGGGGGCGATGCTAGGCAGACACGAGCAGGAATTGTCTGCTGCTCGACATGCCGTTGAGACCCTGGCCACCCAAGTCTCCAACCTCACAGAACAGGTTCACCATCTCCGCCTCGATCCACCGGCCACTTCCAGGGCTTTCGAATCTCCGGAGCCCAGAATCAATAACCCGCCGTGTTACTCTGGGGAGCCCACTGAATGCCGCTCGTTCCTCACCCAGTGTGATATTGTGTTTTCTCTCCAGCCCAACACTTACGCCAGGAGCACTGCTCGTGTCGCCTACGTCATATCTCTCCTTACTGGACGGGCTCGTGAGTGGGGCACGGCAATCTGGGAGGCAAGGGCTGAGTGTACTAACCAGTATCAGGACTTTAAGGAGGAGATGATACGGGTTTTTGATCGATCTGTTTTTGGGGAGGAGGCTTCCAGGGCCCTGTCTTCCCTATGTCAAGGTAATCGATCCATAACAGACTACTCTATTGAGTTTCGCACTCTTGCTGCCTCCAGTGGCTGGAACGAGCCGGCTTTGCTCGCTCGTTTTCTGGAGGGTCTCCGCGCAGAGGTAAAGGATGAGATTCTCTCCCGGGAGGTTCCTTCCAGCGTGGATTCCTTGATTGAACTCGCTATTTGCATTGAGCGACGGGTTGATCTTCGTCACCGAGCTCGTGGAAAGGAGCTCGCGTTCTCCGTTGCCCCCCTCTCCGCATCACTACCATCTTCCTCTGCCGGCTCGGGAGCTGAGCCTATGCAGCTGGGAGGTATCCGCATCTCGACTAAGGAGAGGGAACGGAGAATCACCAACCGCCTCTGTCTCTATTGCGGTTCTGCTGGTCATTTTGTCACTTCATGTCCAGTAAAAGCCAGAGCTCATCAGTAAGCGGAGGGCTACTGGTGAGCGCTACTACTCCTGTCTCTCCTTCAAGATCCTGCACTACCTTGTCGGTCCATCTACGCTGGACTGGTTCGTCAGCTTCCTGCAGTGCCTTAATAGACTCTGGGGCGGAGGGCTGTTTTATGGACGAGACCTGGGCTCGGGAACATGACATTCCTCTCAGACAGTTAAGGGAGTCCACGGCCTTGTTCGCCCTGGATGGTAGTCCTCTCCCCAGGATTCAGCGTGAGACGCTACCTTTAACCCTCACTGTTTCTGGTAATCATAGCGAAACCATTTCTTTTTTAATTTTTCGTTCACCTTTTACACCTGTTGTTTTGGGCCATCCCTGGCTAGTTTGTCATAATCCTTCCATTAATTGGTCTAGTAATTCTATCCTCTCCTGGAACGTCTCTTGTCATGTGAAATGTTTAATGTCTGCTATCCCTCCTGTTTCCTCTGTCTCTTCTTCACAGGAGGAGCCTGGTGATTTGACAGGGGTGCCGGAGGAATATCACGATCTGCGCACGGTGTTCAGTCGGTCCAGGGCCACCTCTCTTCCTCCACACCGGTCGTATGATTGTAGTATTGATCTCCTTCCGGGAACCACTCCCCCCCGGGGTAGACTATACTCTCTGTCGGCTCCCGAACGTAAGGCTCTCGAAGATTATTTGTCTGTAGCTCTTGCCGCCGGTACCATAGTCCCCTCCTCCTCTCCCGCCGGAGCGGGGTTCTTTTTTGTTAAGAAGAAGGACGGGTCCCTGCGCCCCTGCATAGATTATCGAGGGCTGAATGACATAACAGTGAAGAATCGTTATCCGCTTCCTCTTATGTCTTCAGCCTTCGAGATCCTGCAGGGAGCCAGGTTTTTCACTAAGTTGGACCTTCGTAACGCTTACCATCTCGTGCGCATCAGGGAGGGGGACGAGTGGAAGACGGCGTTTAACACTCCGTTAGGGCACTTTGAATACCGGGTTCTTCCTTTCGGCCTCGCTAACGCTCCAGCTGTCTTTCAGGCATTAGTCAATGATGTCCTGAGAGACATGCTGAACATCTTTGTTTTCGTTTACCTTGACGACATCCTGATTTTTTCACCGTCACTCCAGATTCATGTTCAGCACGTTCGACGTGTCCTCCAGCGCCTTTTAGAGAATTGTCTTTTTGTGAAGGCTGAGAAGTGCTCTTTTCATGCCTCCTCCGTCACATTTCTCGGTTCTGTTATTTCCGCTGAAGGCATTAAGATGGATCCCGCTAAGGTCCAAGCTGTCATTGATTGGCCCGCCCCTAAGTCACGCGTCGAGCTGCAGCGCTTTCTCGGCTTCGCGAACTTCTATCGTCGTTTCATCCGTAATTTCGGTCAGGTGGCAGCTCCTCTCACAGCCCTTACTTCTGTCAAGACGTGCTTTAAGTGGTCCGTTTCCGCCCAGGGAGCTTTTGATCTCCTCAAGAATCGTTTTACATCCGCTCCTATCCTTGTTACACCTGACGTCTCTAGACAGTTCGTTGTCGAGGTTGACGCGTCAGAGGTGGGCGTGGGAGCCATTCTTTCTCAGCGCTCCCTCTCTGACGACAAGGTCCACCCATGCGCGTATTTTTCTCATCGCCTGTCGCCGTCGGAACGTAACTATGATGTGGGAAACCGCGAACTGCTCGCCATCCGGTTAGCCCTAGGCGAATGGCGACAGTGGTTGGAGGGGGCGACCGTTCCTTTTGTCGTTTGGACTGACCATAGGAACCTTGAGTACATCCGTTCTGCCAAACGACTTAATGCGCGTCAGGCGCGTTGGGCACTGTTTTTCGCTCGTTTCGAGTTCGTGATTTCTTATCGTCCGGGCTCTAAGAACACCAAGCCTGATGCTTTATCTCGTCTCTTCAGTTCTTCAGTAGCCTCCACTGACCCCGAGGGGATTCTCCCTGAGGGGCGTGTTGTCGGGTTGACTGTCTGGGGAATTGAGAGGCAGGTAAAGCAAGCGCTCACTCACACTCCGTCGCCGCGCGCTTGTCCTAGGAACCTTCTTTTCGTTCCCGTTCCTACTCGTCTGGCCGTTCTTCAGTGGGCTCACTCTGCCAAGTTAGCCGGCCACCCTGGCGTTCGGGGTACGCTTGCTTCCATTCGCCAGCGTTTTTGGTGGCCCACCCGGGAGCATGACACGCGTCGTTTCGTGGCTGCTTGTTCGGTCTGCGCGCAGACTAAGTCCGGTAACTCCCCTCCTGCCGGCCGTCTCAGGCCGCTTCCCATTCCCTCTCGACCGTGGTCTCACATCGCCTTAGATTTTGTCACCGGACTGCCTTTGTCAGCGGGGAAGACTGTTATTCTTACGGTTGTCGATAGGTTCTCTAAGGCGGCTCATTTCATTCCCCTTGCTAAGCTTCCTTCTGCTAAAGAGACGGCACAAATCATCATCGAGAATGTTTTCAGAATTCATGGCCTTCCGTCAGACGTCGTTTCGGACAGAGGTCCGCAATTCACGTCTCAATTTTGGAGGGAGTTTTGCCGTTTGATTGGGGCTTCCGTCAGTCTCTCTTCCGGCTTTCACCCCCAGTCTAACGGTCAAGCAGAACGGGCCAATCAGACTATTGGTCGCATCTTACGCAGTCTTTCTTTTCGCAACCCTGCGTCTTGGTCAGAACAGCTCCCCTGGGCAGAGTACGCCCACAACTCGCTTCCTTCGTCTGCGACCGGGCTATCTCCTTTTCAGAGTAGCCTCGGGTACCAGCCTCCGCTGTTCTCATCTCAGTTCGCCGAGTCCAGCGTCCCCTCCGCTCAGGCTTTTGTCCAACGTTGCGAGCGCACCTGGAAGAGGGTCAGGTCTGCACTCTGCCGTTATAGGACGCAGACTGTGAGGGCTGCTAATAAGCGTAGAACTAAGAGTCCTAGATATTGTCGCGGTCAGAGAGTTTGGCTCTCCACTCAGAACCTTCCCCTTAAGACGGCTTCTCGCAAGTTGACCCCGCGGTTCATTGGTCCGTTCCGTATTTCTCGGGTCATTAATCCTGTCGCAGTTCGACTTCTTCTTCCGCGATACCTTCGTCGCGTCCACCCGGTCTTCCATGTCTCCTGTATCAAGCCCGTTCTTCGCGCCCCCGCTCGTCTCCCCCCCCCCCCCATCCTTGTCGAGGGCGCACCCATCTACAGGGTCCGTAGGATTTTGGACATGCGTCCTCGGGGCCGTGGTCACCAGTACCTCGTAGATTGGGAGGGGTACGGTCCTGAGGAGAGGAGTTGGGTTCCCTCTCGGGACGTGCTGGACCGTGCGCTGATCGAGGATTTCCTCCGTTGCCGCCAGGTTTCCTCCTCGAGTGCGCCAGGAGGCGCTCGGTGAGTGGGGGGGTACTGTCATGTATTGTCATGTTGTCTTGTTTCTGTCCTTTCCTTTCACCCTGTCTCCCTCTGCTGGTCGTACTAGGTTACCGTTTCTGTCCCTCTTTCCCCCAGCTGTTCCTTGTCTTCTCTGACTACCTCATTTACCCCTTTTCCCACCTGTTCCCTTTTTCCCTCTGATTAGGTCCCTATATCTCTCTCTGTTTTTGTTCCTGTCCTTGTCGGATTCTCGTTTGTGTTACTCATGCCTGAACCAGACTATCGTCGTGTTTGCTGCAACCTTGTCCTGTCCTGTCGGAATCTGCCTGTCCATCTGAGCCTACGTGTGTTTCGTCATTAAAGAAACTCTGTTTTGTTAATTCGCTTTTGGGTCTTCATTCACGCACCTGACAGACCAGGAGCTCTATAAGAAACTAAACTATTACTGACCAGGAGCTCTATAAGAAACTAAACTATTACTGACCAGGAGCTCTATAAGACACTAAACAATTACTGACCAGGAGCTCTATAAGAAACTTCAGGCTCTCAAATTTAAAAAAGCATGCAGACCTTATGGCATCCTAAATGAGATGCTCAAACTCACTAGTGCAAAATGTCATTTGGCTGTATAAAAACTGTTTAATTTGATCCTGAGTGTAGGTTATTTCCCTGACATCTGGAATCAAGGACTCATAACCCCAATCTTTAAAAACGGAGACAAATTTGACCCTAACAATTCCAGAGGCATTTGTGGTGAACAGTAACCTGGGGAAGGTTTTCTGTAGTATTATAGATGTAAGAGTTCTAAACTTCCTTAATAAGCACAATGTCTTGAGTAAAAGCCAAATTGGATTTATACCAAAACATCACACGACTGATCATATTTACACCCTACACACCCTGATAGATAAACATGTCCACCAAAATAATACCAAAATATACGCTTGCTCTATCGACTTCCAAAAAGCATTTGATTCTATTTGGCATACAGGACTGACCTATGACCTATGCCTGCTGTCACCCACAGCACATGGCCGACAGCAGAGCCTGGACCTGCTAGAGCAGTACTGCCAGACCTGGGACCTGGCAGTAAAACCCCCACAGCACCTGGCCGAAAGCAGAGCCTGGACCTGCTAGAGCAGTACTGCCAGACCTGGGCCCTGGCAGTAAAACCCCCACAGCACCTGGCCGACAGCAGAGCCTGGACCTGCTAGAGCAGTACTGCCAGACCTGGGCCCTGGCAGTAAACACCCACAGCACCTGGCCTACAGCAGAGCCTGGACCTGCTAGTGCAGTACTGCCAGACCTGGGCCCTGGCAGTAAACACCCACAGCACCTGGCCTACAGCAGAGCCTGGACCTGCTAGTGCAGTACTGCCAGACCTGGGCCCTGGCAGTAAACACCCACAGCACCTGGCCTACAGCAGAGCCTGGACCTGCTAGAGCAATACTGATATACCTGGGCCCTGGCAGTAAACCCCAAAAATACTAAAATAATGATTTTCCAGAGAATATCCAGATCTCAGTAAATTAGACCAAAGTTCTCAATTGGTAGAAAATATATAGAGTACTGCACACACTACAATTACTGAGGTTTAAATATATAGAGTACTGCACACACTACAATTACTGAGGTTTAAATATATAGAGTACTGTACACACTACAATTACTGAGGTTTAAATATATAGAGTACTGTACACACTACAATTACTGAGGTTTAAATATATAGAGTACTGAACACACTACAATTACTGAGGTTTAAATATATAGAGTACTGAACACACTACAATTACTGAGGTTTAAATATATAGAGTACTCTACACACTACAATTACTGAGGTTTAAATATATAGAGTACTGTACACACTACACTTACTGAGGTTTAAATATATAGAGTACTGTACACACTACAATTACTGAGGTTTAAATATATAGAGTACTGTACACACTACAATTAGTGAGGTTTAAAAATAAGCTCAACTGGACACCTTAATGAGGCAGTGAATGAACTGAGAGAGAAATCACGCAGGGCATTCTACGCCATTAAAAAACTAATTCAAATAATATCCTTTGAAATACCTATTCAAATTTGGCTAAAACTAATTGAATATGTCATTGAACCAATTGTACTTCATGGCAGCGAGGTGTGGGATCTACTTACAAAACAAGATTTCAGCCAATGGGACAAACCCTGCATGCAGAGTTCTGTAAGATTATCCTACAGAGGAAAACTACAAACAATGCATGCAGGGCAGAATTAGGCCAATATCCACTAATAATAAAAACTCAAAAAAGAGAAATTAAGTTTTGGAAATTTCTAAAATACAGTGACCCCCTCTCATATCATTACCAAGCCCTGCAATGCCAAGAGCTGAGCAAAGAAAAGAGTCCCCTCATCCAGCTGGTCCTGGGGATGAGTTCACAAACCTGTTCTACTAACATACTGAAGCCTCAGTCCCCTCATCCAGCTGGTCCTGGGGCCGAGTTCACTAACCTGTTCTACTAACACACTGACGCCTCAGTCCCCTCATCCAGCTGGTCCTGGGGCCGAGT
The DNA here is from genome assembly GCF_013265735.2 of Oncorhynchus mykiss. Taxonomy (NCBI): domain Eukaryota; kingdom Metazoa; phylum Chordata; class Actinopteri; order Salmoniformes; family Salmonidae; genus Oncorhynchus; species Oncorhynchus mykiss. Next base: position 98,658,876 of record NC_048570.1, on the reverse strand, counting down.
TCACTAACCTGTTCTACTAACACACTGAAGCCTCAGTCCCCTCATCCAGCTGGTCCTGGGGCTGAGTTCACTAACCTGTTCTACTAACATACTGAAGCCTCAGTCCCCTCATCCAGCTGGTCCTGGGGCTGAGTTCACTAACCTGTTCTACTAACACACTGAAGCCTCAGTCCCCTCATCCAGCTGGTCCTGGGACTGAGTTCACAAACCTGTTCTACTAACATACTGAAGCCTCAGTCCCCTCATCCAGCTGGTCCTGGGGCTGAGTTCACTAACCTGTTCTACTAACACACTGAAGCCTCAGTCCCCTCATCCAGCTGGTCCTGGGGCTGAGTTCACAAACCTGTTCTACTAACACACTGAAGCCTCAGTCCCCTCATCCAGCTGGTCCTGGGGCTGAGTTCACTAACCTGTTCTACTAACATACTGAAGCCTCAGTCCCCTCATCCAGCTGGTCCTGGGGCTGAGTTCACAAACCTGTTCTACTAACACACTGAAGCCTCAGTCCCCTCATCCAGCTGGTCCTGGGGCTGAGTTCACTAACCTGTTCTACTAACACACTGAAGCCTCAGTCCCCTCATCCAGCTGGTCCTGGGGCTGAGTTCACTAACCTGTTCTACTAACACACTGAAGCCTCAGTCCCCTCATCCAGCTGGTCCTGGGGCTGAGTTCACTAACCTGTTCTACTAACACACTGAAGACTCAGTCCCCTCATCCAGCTGGACCTGAGTTCACAAACCTGTTCTACTAACACACTGAAGCCTCAGTCCCCTCATCCAGCTGGTCCTGGGGCTG